>NW_026115278.1:0-40477 GCF_001640805.2 Lates calcarifer
CTGAAAAACTTTCAAAACAGTGTGGCTGAGACTCCAGTTCTCTTCCCCTGATAGGAACACACATCAATTGGCTATTATGAGCTGTTTAAGCAGCGAAAACCTCGTTTTCAGACACTACCTAGACTCACAGGGCATGAAATAAGCAACTGGTTTCCACAATAGAAATAATGGTTTCAACCATAATAAATGTTTTATTTATATAAAAACTGAAAAACTTTCAAAACAGTGTGGCTGAGACTCCAGTTCTCTTCCCCTGATAGGAACACACATCAATTGCTATTATGAGCTGTTTAAGCAGCGAAAACCTCGTTTTCAGACACTACCTAGACTCACAGGGCATGAAATAAGCAACTGGTTTCCACAATAGAAATAATGGGTTTCAACCATAATAAATCTTTATTTATTAAAAACTGAAAAACTTTCAAAACAGTGTGGCTGAGACTCCAGTTCTTCCCCTGATAGGAACACACATCAATTGGCTATTATGAGCTGTTTAAGCAGCGAAAACCTCGTTTTCAGACACTACCTAGACTCACAGGGCATGAAATAAGCAACTGGTTTCCACAATAGAAATAATGGGTTTCAACCATAAAATTTATTTATATAAAAAACTGAAAAACTTTCAAAAAGTGTGGCTGAGACTCCAGTTCTCTTCCCCTGATAGGAACACACATCAATTGGCTATTATGAGCTGTTTAAGCAGCGAAAACCTCGTTTTCAGACACTACCTAGACTCACAGGGCATGAAAAGCAACTGGTTTCCACAATAGAAATAATGGGTTTCAACCATAATAAATGTTTATTTATATAAAAAACTGAAAAACTTTCAAAACAGTGTGGCTGAGACTCCAGTTCTCTTCCCCTGATAGGAACACACATCAATTGGCTATTATGAGCTGTTTAAGCAGCGAAAACCTCGTTTTCAGACACTACCTAGACTCACAGGGCATGAAATAAGCAACTGGTTTCCACAATAGAAATAATGGGTTTCAACCATAATAAATGTTTATTATATAAAAAACTGAAAAACTTTCAAAACAGTGTGGCTGAGACTCCAGTTCTCTTCCCCTGATAGGAACACACATCAATTGGCTATTATGAGCTGTTTAAGCAGCGAAAACCTCGTTTTCAACACTACCTAGACTCACAGGGCATGAAATAAGCAACTGGTTTCCACAATAGAAATAATGGGTTTCAACCATAATAAATGTTTATTTATATAAAACTGAAAAACTTTCAAAACAGTGTGGCTGAGACTCCAGTTCTCTTCCCCTGATAGGAACACACATCAATTGGCTATTATGAGCTGTTTAAGCAGCGAAAACCTCGTTTTCAGACACTACCTAGACTCACAGGGCATGAAATAAGCAACTGGTTTCCACAATAGAAATAATGGGTTTCAACCATAATAAATCTTTATTTAGATAAAACTGAAAAACTTTCAAAACAGTGTGGCTGAGACTCCAGTTCTCTTCCCCTGATAGGAACACACACAATCTATTATTAAGAAGCAGCGAAAACTCGTTTAGGGCAAACAACTGGTTTCCAAAGAAATAATGGGTTTCAACCATAATAAATCTTTATTTAGAAACTGAAAAACTTTCAAAACAGTGTGGCTGAGACTCCAGTTCTCTTCCCCTGATAGGAACACACATCAATTGGCTATTATGAGCTGTTTAAGCAGCGAAAACCTCGTTTTCAGACACTACCTAGACTCACAGGGCATGAAATAAGCAACTGGTTTCCACAATAGAAATAATGGGTTTCAACCATAATAAATTTATTTAGAAAAACTGAAAAACTTTCAAAACAGTGTGGCTGAGACTCCAGTTCTCTTCCCCTGATAGGAACACACATCAATTGGCTATTATGAGCTGTTTAAGCAGCGAAAACCTCGTTTTCAGACACTACCTAGACTCACAGGGCATGAAATAAGCAACTGGTTTCCACAATAGAAATAATGGGTTTCAACCATAATAAATGTTTATTTATATAAAAAACTGAAAAACTTTCAAAACAGTGTGGCTGAGACTCCAGTTCTCTTCCCCTGATAGGAACACACATCAATTGGCTATTATGAGCTGTTTAAGCAGCGAAACCTCGTTTTCAGACACTACCTAGACTCACAGGGCATGAAATAAGCAACTGGTTTCCACAATAGAAATAATGGGTCAACCATAATAAATCTTTATTTATATAAAACTGAAAAACTTTCAAAACAGTGTGGCTGAGACTCCAGTTCTCTTCCCTGATAGGAACACACAAATTGGCTATTATGAGCTGTTTAAGCAGCGAAACCTCGTTTTCAGACACTACCTAGACTCACAGGGCATGAAATAAGCAACTGGTTTCCACAATAGAAATAATGGGTTTCAACCATAATAAATGTTTATTTATATAAAAAACTGAAAAACTTTCAAAACAGTGTGGCTGAGACTCCAGTTCTCTTCCCCTGATAGGAACACACATCAATTGGCTATTATGAGCTGTTTAAGCAGCGAAAACCTCGTTTCAGACACTACCTAGACTCACAGGGCATGAAATAAGCAACTGGTTTCCACAATAGAAATAATGGGTTTCAACCATAATAAATGTTTATTTATATAAAAAATCTGAAAAACTTTCAAAACAGTGTGGCTGAGACTCCAGTTCTCTTCCCCTGATAGGAACACACATCAATTGGCTATTATGAGCTGTTTAAGCAGCGAAACCTCGTTTTCAGACACTACCTAGACTCACAGGGCATGAAATAAGCAACTGGTTTCCACAATAGAAATAATGGGTTTCAACCATAATAAATGTTTATTTATATAAAAACTGAAAAACTTTCAAAACAGTGTGGCTGAGACTCCAGTTCTCTTCCCCTGATAGGAACACACATCAATTGGCTATTATGAGCTGTTTAAGCAGCGAAAACCTCGTTTTCAGACACTACCTAGACTCACAGGGCATGAAATAAGCAACTGGTTTCCACAATAGAAATAATGGGTTTCAACCATAATAAATGTTTATTTATATAAAAAACTGAAAAACTTTCAAAACAGTGTGGCTGAGACTCCAGTTCTCTTCCCCTGATAGGAACACACATCAATTGGCTATTATGAGCTGTTTAAGCAGCGAAACCCTCGTTTTCAGACACTACCTAGACTCACAGGGCATGAAATAAGCAACTGGTTTCCACAAGAAATAATGGGTTTCAACCATAATAAATGTTTATTTATATAAAAAACTGAAAAACTTTCAAAACAGTGTGGCTGAGACTCCAGTTCTTCCCCTGATAGGAACACACATCAATTGGCTATTATGAGCTGTTTAAGCAGCGAAAACCTCGTTTTCAGACACTACCTAGACTCACAGGGCATGAAATAAGCAACTGGTTTCCACAATAGAAATAATGGGTTTCAACCATAATAAATGTTTATTTATATAAAAAACTGAAAAACTTTCAAAACAGTGTGGCTGAGACTCCAGTTCTCTTCCCCTGATAGGAACACACATCAATTGGCTATTATGAGCTGTTTAAGCAGCGAAAACCCGTTTTCAGACACTACCTAGACTCACAGGGCATGAAATAAGCAACTGGTTTCCACAATAGAAATAATGGGTTTCAACCATAATAAATGTTTATTTATATTAAAACTGAAAACTTTCAAAACAGTGTGGCTGAGACTCCAGTTCTCTTCCCCTGATAGGAACACACATCAATTGGCTATTATGAGCTGTTTAAGCAGCGAAAACCTCGTTTTCAGACACTACCTAGACTCACAGGGCATGAAATAGCAACTGGTTTCCACAATAGAAATAATGGGTTTCAACCATAATAAATCTTTATTTATATAAAAAACTGAAAAACTTTCAAAACAGTGTGGCTGAGACTCCAGTTCTCTTCCCCTGATAGGAAACACACAATCTATTATGTTTAAGCAGCGAAACCTCGTTTTCAGACACTACTGGGCATGAAATAAGCAACTGGTTTCCACAAGAAATAATGGGTTTCAACCATAATAAATCTTTATTTATAAACTGAAAAACTTTCAAAACAGTGTGGCTGAGACTCCAGTTCTCTTCCCCTGATAGGAACACACATCAATTGGCTATTATGAGCTGTTTAAGCAGCGAAAACCTCGTTTTCAGACACTACTAGACTCACAGGGCATGAAATAAGCAACTGGTTTCCACAATAGAAATAATGGGTTTCAACCATAATAAATGTTTATTTATATAAAAAACTGAAAAACTTTCAAAACAGTGTGGCTGAGACTCCAGTTCTCTTCCCCTGATAGGAACACACATCAATTGGCTATTATGAGCTGTTTAAGCAGCGAAAACCTCGTTTTCAGACACTACCTAGACTCACAGGGCATGAAATAAGCAACTGGTTTCCACAATAGAAATAATGGGTTTCAACCATAATAAATGTTTATTTATATTAAACTGAAAAACTTTCAAAACAGTGTGGCTGAGACTCCAGTTCTCTTCCCCCTGATAGGAACACACATCAATTGGCTATTATGAGCTGTTTAAGCAGCGAAAACCTCGTTTTCAGACACTACCTAGACTCACAGGGCATGAAATAAGCAACTGGTTTCCACAATAGAAATAATGGGTTTCAACCATAATAAATGTTTATTTATATAAAAAAATGAAAAACTTTCAAAACAGTGTGGCTGAGACTCCAGTTCTCTTCCCCTGATAGGAACACACATCAATTGGCTATTATGAGCTGTTTAAGCAGCGAAAACCTCGTTTTCAGACACTACCTAGACTCACAGGGCATGAAATAAGCAACTGGTTTCCACAATAGAAATAATGGGTTTCAACCATAATAAATGTTTATTTATATAAAAAATGAAAAACTTTCAAAACAGTGTGGCTGAGACTCCAGTTCTTCCCCTGATAGGAACACACATCAATTGGCTATTATGAGCTGTTTAAGCAGCGAAACCTCGTTTTCAGACACTACCTAGACTCACAGGGCATGAAATAAGCAACTGGTTTCCACAATAGAAATAATGGGTTTCAACCATAATAAATGTTTATTTATATAAAAAACTGAAAAACTTTCAAAACAGTGTGGCTGAGACTCCAGTTCTCTTCCCCTGATAGGAACACACATCAATTGGCTATTATGAGCTGTTTAAGCAGCGAAAACCTCGTTTTCAGACACTACCTAGACTCACAGGGCATGAAATAAGCAACTGGTTTCCACAATAGAAATAATGGGTTTCAACCATAATAAATGTTTATTTATTTAAAACTGAAAAACTTTCAAAACAGTGTGGCTGAGACTCCAGTTCTCTTCCCCTGATAGGAACACACATCCAATTGGATTTGGAGAGAAACCTCTGTTTCGTTTTCAGACACTACCTAGACTCACAGGGCATGAAATAAGCAACTGGTTTCCACAATAGAAATAATGGGTTTCAACCATAATAAATGTTTTTTATTTCAAAACAGTGTGGCTGAGACTCCAGTTCTCTTCCCCTGATAGGAACACACATCAATTGGCTATTATGAGCTGTTTAAGCAGCGAAAACCTCGTTTTCAGACACTACCTAGACTCACAGGGCATGAAATAAGCAACTGGTTTCCACAATAGAAATAATGGGTTTCAACCATAATAAATGTTTATTTATTAAAAAACTGAAAAACTTTCAAAACAGTGTGGCTGAGACTCCAGTTCTCTTCCCCTGATAGGAACACACATCAATTGGCTATTATGAGCTGTTTAAGCAGCGAAAACCTCGTTTTCAGACACTACCTAGACTCACAGGGCATGAAATAAGCAACTGGTTTCCACAATAGAAATAATGGGTTTCAACCATAATAAAATCTTTATTTAGATAAAACTGAAAAACTTTCAAAACAGTGTGGCTGAGACTCCAGTTCTCTTCCCCTGATAGGAACACACAATCTATTGAGCTATTAAGAAGCAGCGAAAACCTCGTTTTCACACTAGTCACAGGGCAAAATAAGCAACTGGTTTCCAATAGAAATAATGGGTTTCAACCATAATAAATGTTTATTTATATAAAAACTGAAAAACTTTCAAAACAGTGTGGCTGAGACTCCAGTTCTCTTCCCCTGATAGGAACACACATCAATTGGCTATTATGAGCTGTTTAAGCAGCGAAAACCTCGTTTTCAGACACTACCTAGACTCACAGGGCATGAAATAAGCAACTGGTTTCCACAATAGAAATAATGGGTTTCAACCATAATAAATGTTTATTTATATAAAAAACTGAAAAACTTTCAAAACAGTGTGGCTGAGACTCCAGTTCTCTTCCCCTGATAGGAACACACATCAATTGGCTATTATGAGCTGTTTAAGCAGCGAAAACCTCGTTTTCAGACACTACCTAGACTCACAGGGCATGAAATAAGCAACTGGTTTCCACAATAGAAATAATGGGTTTCAACCATAATAAATCTTTATTTATATAAAAAACTGAAAAACTTTCAAAACAGTGTGGCTGAGACTCCAGTTCTCTTCCCCTGATAGGAACACACATCAATCTATTACTCGTTTTCAGACAAGGGGAAATAAGCAACTGGTTTCCACAAGAAATAATGGGTTTCAACCATAATAAATCTTTATTTACAATCTGAAAAACTTTCAAAACAGTGTGGCAGACTCCAAGGAACACACATAATTGGCTATTATGAGCTGTTTAAGCAGCGAAAACCTCGTTTTCAGACACTACCTAGACTCACAGGGCATGAAATAAGCAACTGGTTTCCACAATAGAAATAATGGGTTTCAACCATAATAAATGTTTATTTATATAAAAAACTGAAAAACTTTCAAAACAGTGTGGCTGAGACTCCAGTTCTCTTCCCCTGATAGGAACACACATCAATTGGCTATTATGAGCTGTTTAAGCAGCGAAAACCTCGTTTTCAGACACTACCTAGACTCACAGGGCATGAAATAAGCAACTGGTTTCCACAATAGAAATAATGGGTTTCAACCATAATAAATGTTTATTTATATAAAAACTGAAAAACTTTCAAAACAGTGTGGCTGAGACTCCAGTTCTCTTCCCCTGATAGGAACACACATCAATTGGCTATTATGAGCTGTTTAAGCAGCGAAAACCTCGTTTTCAGACACTACCTAGACTCACAGGGCATGAAATAAGCAACTGGTTTCCACAATAGAAATAATGGGTTTCAACCATAATAAATGTTTATTTATTAAAAACTGAAAAACTTTCAAAACAGTGTGGCTGAGACTCCAGTTCTCTTCCCCTGATAGGAACACACATCAATTGGCTATTATGAGCTGTTTAAGCAGCGAAAACCTCGTTTTCAGACACTACCTAGACTCACAGGGCATGAAATAAGCAACTGGTTTCCACAATAGAAATAATGGGTTTCAACCATAATAAATGTTTATTTATATAAAAACTGAAAAACTTCAAAACAGTGTGGCTGAGACTCCAGTTCTCTTCCCCTGATAGGAACACACATCAATTGGCTATTATGAGCTGTTTAAGCAGCGAAAACCTCGTTTTCAGACACTACCTAGACTCACAGGGCATGAAATAAGCAACTGGTTTCCACAATAGAAATAATGGGTTTCAACCATAATAAATGTTTATTTATATAAAAATGAAAAACTTTCAAAACAGTGTGGCTGAGACTCCAGTTTCCTCTTCCCCTGATAGGAACACACATCAATTGGCTATTATGAGCTGTTTAAGCAGCGAAAAACCTCGGTTTTCAGACACTACCTAGACTCACAGGGGCATGAAATAAGCAACTGGTTTCCACAATAGAAATAATGGGTTTCAACCATAATAAATGTTTATTTATATAAAAACTGAAAAACTTTCCAAAACAGTGTGGCTGAGACTCCAGTTCTCTTCCCCTGATAGGAACACACATCAATTGGGCTATTATGAGCTGTTTAAGCAGCGAAAACCTCGTTTTCAGACACTACCTAGACTCACAGGGCATGAAATAAGCAACTGGTTTCCACAATAGAAATAATGGGTTTCAACCATAATAAATGTTTATTTATATAAAAAACTGAAAAACTTTCAAAACAGTGTGGCTGAGACTCCAGTTCTCTTCCCCTGATAGGAACACACATCAATTGGCTATTATGAGCTGTTTAAGCAGCGAAAACCTCGTTTTCAGACACTACCTAGACTCACAGGGCATGAAATAAGCAACTGGTTTCCACAATAGAAATAATGGGTTTCAACCATAATAAATGTTTATTGTATATAAAAAACTGAAAAACTTTCAAAACAGTGTGGCTGAGACTCCAGTTCTCTTCCCCTGATAGGAACACACATCAATTGGCTATTATGAGCTGTTTAAGCAGCGAAAACCTCGTTTTCAGACACTACCTAGACTCACAGGGCATGAAATAAGCAACTGGTTTCCACAATAGAAATAATGGGTTTCAACCATAATAAATTTATTTATATAAAAAACTGAAAAACTTTCAAAACAGTGTGGCTGAGACTCCAGTTCTCTTCCCCTGATAGGAACACACATCAATTGGCTATTATGAGCTGTTTAAGCAGCGAAAACCTCGTTTTCAGACACTACCTAGACTCACAGGGCATGAAATAAGCAACTGGTTTCCACAATAGAAATAATGGGTTTCAACCATAATAAATGTTTATTTATATAAAAACTGAAAAACTTTCAAAACAGTGTGGCTGAGACTCCAGTTCTCTTCCCCTGATAGGAACACACATCAATTGGCTATTATGAGCTGTTTAAGCAGCGAAAACCTCGTTTTCAGACACTACCTAGACTCACAGGGCATGAAATAAGCAACTGGTTTCCACAATAGAAATAATGGGTTTCAACCATAATAAATGTTTATTTATATAAAAAACTGAAAAACTTTCAAAACAGTGTGGCTGAGACTCCAGTTCTCTCCCCTGATAGGAACACACATCAATTGGCTATTATGAGCTGTTTAAGCAGCGAAACCTCGTTTTCAGACACTACCTAGACTCACAGGGCATGAAATAAGCAACTGGTTTCCACAATAGAAATAATGGGTTTCAACCATAATAAATGTTTATTTATATAAAAAACTGAAAAACTTTCAAAACAGTGTGGCTGAGACTCCAGTTCTCTTCCCCTGATAGGAACACACATCAATTGGCTATTATGAGCTGTTTAAGCAGCGAAAACCTCGTTTTCAGACACTACCTAGACTCACAGGGCATGAAATAAGCAACTGGTTTCCACAATAGAAATAATGGGTTTCAACCATAATAAATGTTTATTTATATAAAAAATGAAAAACTTTCAAAACAGTGTGGCTGAGACTCCAGTTCTCTTCCCCTGATAGGAACACACATCAATTGGCTATTATGAGCTGTTTAAGCAGCGAAAACCTCGTTTTCAGACACTACCTAGACTCACAGGGCATGAAATAAGCAACTGGTTTCCACAATAGAAATAATGGGTTTCAACCATAATAAATCTTTATTTAGATAATCTGAAAAACTTTCAAAACAGTGTGGCTGAGACTCCAGTTCTCTTCCCCTGATAGGAACACACATTTGGCTATTAAGCTGTTTAAGCAGCGAAACCTCGTTTTAAACAGTAAGCAACTGGTTTCCATAATGGGTTTCAACCATAATAAATCTTTATTTAGATAAAACTGAAAAACTTTCAAAACAGTGTGGCTGAGACTCCAGTTTTCCCCTGATAGGAACACACATCAATTGGCTATTATGAGCTGTTTAAGCAGCGAAAACCTCGTTTTCAGACACTACCTAGACTCACAGGGCATGAAATAAGCAACTGGTTTCCACAATAGAAATAATGGGTTTCAACCATAATAAATGTTTATTTATATAAAAAACTGAAAAACTTTCAAAACAGTGTGGCTGAGACTCCAGTTCTCTTCCCCTGATAGGAACACACATCAATTGGCTATTATGAGCTGTTTAAGCAGCGAAAACCCTCGTTTTCAGACACTACCTAGACTCACAGGGCATGAAATAAGCAACTGGTTTCCACAATAGAAATAATGGGTTTCAACCATAATAAATGTTTATTTATATAAAAACTGAAAAACTTTCAAAACAGTGTGGCTGAGACTCCAGTTCTCTTCCCCTGATAGGAACACACATCAATTGGCTATTATGAGCTGTTTAAGCAGCGAAAACCTCGTTTTCAGACACTACCTAGACTCACAGGGCATGAAATAAGCAACTGGTTTCCACAATAGAAATAATGGGTTTCAACCATAATAAATCTTTATTTAGATAATCTGAAAAACTTTCAAAACAGTGTGGCTGAGACTCCAGTTCTTCCCCTGATAGGAACACACATCAATTGGCTATTATGAGCTGTTTAAGCAGCGAAAGGACAAACAGGCACAACTGGTTTCCACAAGAAATAATGGGTTTCAACCATAATAAATGTTTATTTATATAAAACTGAAAAACTTTCAAAACAGTGTGGCTGAGACTCAGTTCTCTTCCCCTGATAGGAACACACATCAATTGGCTATTATGAGCTGTTTAAGCAGCGAAACCTCGTTTTCAGACACTACCTAGACTCACAGGGCATGAAATAAGCAACTGGTTTCCACAATAGAAATAATGGGTTTCAACCATAATAAATCTTTATTTATATAAAAAACTGAAAAACTTTCAAAACAGTGTGGCTGAGACTCCAGTTCTCTTCCCCTGATAGGAACACACATCAATTGGCTATTATGAGCTGTTTAAGCAGCGAAAACCTCGTTTTCAGACACTACCTAGACTCACAGGGCATGAAATAAGCAACTGGTTTCCACAATAGAAATAATGGGTTTCAACCATAATAAATGTTTATTTATATAAAAAACTGAAAAACTTTCAAAACAGTGTGGCTGAGACTCCAGTTCTCTTCCCCTGATAGGAACACACATCAATCTATTATTAAGAAGCAGCGAAAACTCGTTTTCAGACACTAACAGGGCATGAAATAAGCAACTGGTTTCCAAAGAAATAATGGGTTTCAACCATAATAAATGTTTATTTATAAAAACTGAAAAACTTTCAAAACAGTGTGGCTGAGACTCCAGTTCTCTTCCCCTGATAGGAACACACATCAATTGGCTATTATGAGCTGTTTAAGCAGCGAAAACCTCGTTTTCAGACACTACCTAGACTCACAGGGCATGAAATAAGCAACTGGTTTCCACAATAGAAATAATGGGTTTCAACCATAATAAATCTTTATTTATAAACTGAAAAACTTTCAAAACAGTGTGGCTGAGACTCCAGTTCTCTTCCCCTGATAGGAACACACATCAATTGGCTATTATGAGCTGTTTAAGCAGCGAAACCTCGTTTTCAGACACTACCTAGACTCACAGGGCATGAAATAAGCAACTGGTTTCCACAATAGAAATAATGGGTTTCAACCAATAAATGTTTATTTACAAACTGAAAAACTTTCAAAACAGTGTGGCTGAGACTCCAGTTCTCTCCCCTGATAGGAACACACATCAATGGCTATTATGATTTAAAAGCAGCGAAACTCGTTTTCAGACAAATGGTTTTTCCACAATAGAAATAATGGGTTTCAACCATAAATGTTTATTTATATAAAAAACTGAAAAACTTTCAAAACAGTGTGGCTGAGACTCCAGTTGTCTTCCCCTGATAGGAACACACATCAATTGGCTATTATGAGCTGTTTAAGCAGCGAAAACCTCGTTTTCAGACACTACCTAGACTCACAGGGCATGAAATAAGCAACTGGTTTCCACAATAGAAATAATGGGTTTCAACCATAATAAATGTTTATTTATATAAAAATGAAAAACTTTCAAAACAGTGTGGCTGAGACTCCAGTTCTCTTCCCCTGATAGGAACACACATCAATTGGCTATTATGAGCTGTTTAAGCAGCGAAAACCCTCGTTTTCAGACACTACCTAGACTCACAGGGCATGAAATAAGCAACTGGTTTCCACAATAGAAATAATGGGTTTCAACCATAATAAATGTTTATTTATATAAAAAACTGAAAAACTTTCAAAACAGTGTGGCTGAGACTCCAGTTCTCTTCCCCTGATAGGAACACACATCAATTGGCTATTATGAGCTGTTTAAGCAGCGAAAACCTCGTTTTCAGACACTACCTAGACTCACAGGGCATGAAATAAGCAACTGGTTTCCACAATAGAAATAATGGGTTTCAACCATAATAAATCTTTATTTAGATTTAATCTGAAAAACTTTCAAAACAGTGTGGCTGAGACTCCAGTTCTCTTCCCCTGATAGGAACACACATCAATTGGCTATTATGAGCTGAAGCAGCGAAAACCTCGTTTTCAGACACTACCTGAAATAAGCAACTGGTTTCCACAATAGAAATAATGGTTTCAACCATAATAAATGTTTATTTATATGAAAAACTTTCAAAACAGTGTGGCTGAGACTCCAGTTCTCTTCCCCTGATAGGAACACACATCAATTGGCTATTATGAGCTGTTTAAGCAGCGAAAACCTCGTTTTCAGACACTACCTAGACTCACAGGGCATGAAATAAGCAACTGGTTTCCACAATAGAAATAATGGGTTTCAACCATAATAATCTTTTATTTAGATAAAACTGAAAAACTTTCAAAACAGTGTGGCTGAGACTCCAGTTCTCTTCCCCTGATAGGAACACACATCAATTGGCTATTATGAGCTGTTTAAGCAGCGAAAACCTCGTTTTCAGACACTACCTAGACTCACAGGGCATGAAATAAGCAACTGGTTTCCACAATAGAAATAATGGGTTTCAACCATAATAAATGTTTATTTATATAAAAAACTGAAAAACTTTCAAAACAGTGTGGCTGAGACTCCAGTTCTCTTCCCCTGATAGGAACACACATCAATTGGCTATTATGAGCTGTTTAAGCAGCGAAAACCTCGTTTTCAGACACTACCTAGACTCACAGGGCATGAAATAAGCAACTGGTTTCCACAATAGAAATAATGGGTTTCAACCATAATAAATGTTTATTTATATAAAAAATGAAAAACTTTCAAAACAGTGTGGCTGAGACTCCAGTTCTTCCCCTGATAGGAACACACATCAATTGGCTATTATGAGCTGTTTAAGCAGCGAAACCTCGTTTTCAGACACTACCTAGACTCACAGGGCATGAAATAAGCAACTGGTTTCCACAATAGAAATAATGGGTTTCAACCATAATAAATGTTTATTTATAAAAAACTGAAAAACTTTCAAAACAGTGTGGCTGAGACTCCAGTTCTCTTCCCCTGATAGGAACACACATCAATTGCTATTATGAGCTGTTTAAGCAGCGAAAACCTCGTTTTCAGACACTACCTAGACTCACAGGGCATGAAATAAGCAACTGGTTTCCACAATAGAAATAATGGGTTTCAACCATAATAAATGTTTATTTATATAAAAAACTGAAAAACTTTCAAAACAGTGTGGCTGAGACTCCAGTTCTCTTCCCCTGATAGGAACACACATCAATTGGCTATTATGAGCTGTTTAAGCAGCGAAACCCTCGTTTTCAGACACTACCTAGACTCACAGGGCATGAAATAAGCAACTGGTTTCCACAATAGAAATAATGGGTTTCAACCATAATAAATGTTTATTTATATAAAAAACTGAAAAACTTTCAAAACAGTGTGGCTGAGACTCCAGTTCTCTTCCCCTGATAGGAACACACATCAATTGGCTATTATGAGCTGTTTAAGCAGCGAAAACCTCGTTTTCAGACACTACCTAGACTCACAGGGCATGAAATAAGCAACTGGTTTCCACAATAGAAATAATGGGTTTCAACCATAATAAATGTTTATTTATATAAAAACTGAAAAACTTTCAAAACAGTGTGGCTGAGACTCCAGTTCTCTTCCCCTGATAGGAACACACATCAATGGCTATTATGAGCTGTTTAAGCAGCGAAAACCCTCGTTTTCAGACACTACCTAGACTCACAGGGCATGAAATAGCAACTGGTTTCCACAATAGAAATAATGGGTTTCAACCATAATAAATGTTTATTTAGATTTCAATCTGAAAACTTTCAAAACAGTGTGGCTGAGACTCCAGTTCTCTTCCCCTGATAGGAACACACATCAATTGGCTATTATAGTGTTTAAGCAGCGAAACCACTCGTTTTCAGACACTACCTAGACTCACAGGGCATGAAATAAGCAACTGGTTTCCACAATAGAAATAATGGGTTTCAACCATAATAAATCTTTATTTATATAAAAAACTGAAAAACTTTCAAAACAGTGTGGCTGAGACTCCAGTTCTCTTCCCCTGATAGGAACACACATCAATTGGCTATTATGAGCTGTTTAAGCAGCGAAACCCTCGTTTTCAGACACTACCTAGACTCACAGGGCATGAAATAAGCAACTGGTTTCCACAATAGAAATAATGGGTTTCAACCATAATAAATTTTTATTTATATAAAAAACTGAAAAACTTTCAAAAACAGTGTGGCTGAGACTCCAGTTCTCTTCCCCTGATAGGAACACACATCAAATTGGCTATTATGAGCTGTTTAAGCAGCGAAACCCTCGTTTTCAGACACTACCTAGACTCACAGGGCATGAAATAAGCAACTGGTTTCCACAATAGAAATAATGGGTTTCAACCATAATAAATGTTTATTTATATAAAAACTGAAAAACTTTCAAAACAGTGTGGCTGAGACTCCAGTTCTCTTCCCCTGATAGGAACACACATCAATTGGCTATTATGAGCTGTTTAAGGCAGCGAAAACCCTCGTTTCAGACACTACCTAGACTCACAGGGCATGAAATAAGCAACTGGTTTCCACAATAGAAATAATGGGTTTCAACCATAATAAATGTTTATTTATATAAAAAACTGAAAAACTTTCAAAAACAGTGTGGCTGAGACTCCAGTTCTCTTCCCCTGATAGGAACACACATCAATTGGCTATTATGAGCTGTTTAAGCAGCGAAAACCTCGTTTTCAGACACTACCTAGACTCACAGGGCATGAAATAAGCAACTGGTTTCCACAATAGAAATAATGGGTTTCAACCATAATAAATGTTTATTTAGATTAAAACTGAAAAACTTTCAAAACAGTGTGGCTGAGACTCCCAGTTCTCTTCCCCTGATAGGAACACACATCAATTGGCTATTATGAGCTGTTTAAGCAGCGAAACCTCGTTTTCAGACACTACCTAGACTCACAGGGCATGAAATAAGCAACTGGTTTCCACAATAGAAATAATGGGTTTCAACCATAATAAATGTTTATTTAGACTTAAAAATCTGAAAAACTTTCAAAACAGTGTGGCTGAGACTCCAGTTCTCTTCCCTGATAGGAACACACATCAATTGGCTATTATGAGCTGTTTAAGCAGCGAAAACCTCGTTTTCAGACACTACCTAGACTCACAGGGCATGAAATAAGCAACTGGTTTCCACAATAGAAATAATGGGTTTCAACCATAATAAATCTTTATTTATATAAAAAACTGAAAAACTTTCAAAACAGTGTGGCTGAGACTCCAGTTCTCTTCCCCTGATAGGAACACACATCAAATTGGCTATTATGAGCTGTTTAAGCAGCGAAAAACCTCGTTTTCAGACACTACCTAGACTCACAGGGCATGAAATAAGCAACTGGTTTCCACAATAGAAATAATGGGTTTCAACCATAATAAATGTTTATTTATATAAAAACTGAAAAACTTTCAAAACAGTGTGGCTGAGACTCCAGTTCTCTTCCCCTGATAGGAACACACATCAATTGGCTATTATGAGCTGTTTAAGCAGCGAAAACCTCGTTTTCAGACACTACCTAGACTCACAGGGCATGAAATAAGCAACTGGTTTCCACAATAGAAATAATGGGTTTCAACCATAATAAATCTTTATTTATATACAAAACTGAAAAACTTTCAAAACAGTGTGGCTGAGACTCCAGTTCTCTTCCCCTGATAGGAACACACATCAATTGGCTATTATGAGCTGTTTAAGCAGCGAAACCTCGTTTTCAGACACTACCTAGACTCACAGGGCATGAAATAAGCAACTGGTTTCCACAATAGAAATAATGGGTTTCAAACCATAATAAATGTTTATTTATATAAAAACTGAAAAACTTTCAAAACAGTGTGGCTGAGACTCCAGTTCTCTTCCCCTGATAGGAACACACATCAATTGGCTATTATGAGCTGTTTAAGCAGCGAAAACCTCGTTTTCAGACACTACCTAGACTCACAGGGCATGAAATAAGCAACTGGTTTCCACAATAGAAATAATGGGTTTCAACCATAATAAATCTTTATTTAGATTCAATCTGAAAAACTTTCAAAACAGTGTGGCTGAGACTCCAGTTCTCTTCCCCTGATAGGAACACCACATCAATTGGCTATTATGAGCTGTTTAAGCAGCGAAAACCTCGTTTTCAGACACTACCTAGACTCACAGGGCATGAAATAAGCAACTGGTTTCCACAATAGAAATAATGGGTTTCAACCATAATAAATGTTTATTTATATATAAAACTGAAAAACTTTCAAAACAGTGTGGCTGAGACTCCAGTTCTCTTCCCCTGATAGGAACACACATCAAATGGCTATTATGAGCTGTTTAAGCAGCGAAAACCTCGTTTTCAGACACTACCTAGACTCACAGGGCATGAAATAAGCAACTGGTTTCCACAATAGAAATAATGGGTTTCAACCATAATAAATGTTTATTTATATAAAAACTGAAAAACTTTCAAAACAGTGTGGCTGAGACTCCAGTTCTCTTCCCCTGATAGGAACACACATCAATTGGCTATTATGAGCTGTTTAAGCAGCGAAAACCTCGTTTTCAGACACTACCTAGACTCACAGGGCATGAAATAAGCAACTGGTTTCCACAATAGAAATAATGGGTTTCAACCATAATAAATGTTTATTTATATAAAAAACTGAAAAACTTTCAAAACAGTGTGGCTGAGACTCCAGTTCTCTTCCCCTGATAGGAACACACATCAATTGGCTATTATGAGCTGTTTAAGCAGCGAAAACCTCGTTTTCAGACACTACCTAGACTCACAGGGCATGAAATAAGCAACTGGTTTCCACAATAGAAATAATGGGTTTCAACCATAATAAATCTTTATTTAGTATTACAATCTGAAAAACTTTCAAAACAGTGTGGCTGAGACTCCAGTTCTCTTCCCCTGATAGGAACACACATCAAATTGGCTATTATGAGCTGTTTAAGCAGCGAAAACCTCGTTTTCAGACACTACCTAGACTCACAGGGCATGAAATAAGGCAACTGGTTTCCACAATAGAAATAATGGGTTTCAACCATAATAAATCTTTATTTAGACTTCAATCTGAAAAACTTTCAAAACAGTGTGGCTGAGACTCCAGTTGTCTTCCCCTGATAGGAACACACATCAATTGGCTATTATGAGCTGTTTAAGCAGCGAAAACCTCGTTTTCAGACACTACCTAGACTCACAGGGCATGAAATAAGCAACTGGTTTCCACAATAGAAATAATGGGTTTCAACCATAATAAATGTTTATTTAGATTTCAATCTGAAAACTTTCCAAACCAGTGTGGCTGAGACTCCAGTTCTCTTCCCCTGATAGGAACACACATCAATTGGCTATTATGAGCTGTTTAAGCAGCGAAAACCTCGTTTTCAGACACTACCTAGACTCACAGGCATGAAATAAGCAACTGGTTTCCACAATAGAAATAATGGGTTTCAACCATAATAAATCTTTATTTATATTAAAACTGAAAAACTTTCAAAACAGTGTGGCTGAGACTCCAGTTCTCTTCCCCTGATAGGAACACACATCAATTGGCTATTATGAGCTGTTTTAAGCAGCGAAAACCTCGTTTTCAGACACTACCTAGACTCACAGGGCATGAAATAAGCAACTGGTTTCCACAATAGAAATAATGGGTTTCAACCATAATAAATGTTTATTTAGATTCAATCTGAAAAACTTTCAAAACAGTGTGGCTGAGACTCCAGTTCTCTTCCCCTGATAGGAACACACATACAATTGGCTATTATGAGCTGTTTAAGCAGCGAAAACCTCGTTTTCAGACACTACCTAGACTCACAGGGCATGAAATAAGCAACTGGTTTCCACAATAGAAATAATGGGTTTCAACCATAATAAATCGTTTATTTAGATTTCAATCTGAAAAACTTTCAAAACAGTGTGGCTGAGACTCCAGTTCTCTTCCCCTGATAGGAACACACATACAATTGGCTATTATGAGCTGTTTAAGCAGCGAAAACCTCGTTTTCAGACACTACCTAGACTCACAGGGCATGAAATAAGCAACTGGTTTCCACAATAGAAATAATGGGTTTCAACCATAATAAATCTTTATTTATATAAAAAACTGAAAAACTTTCAAAACAGTGTGGCTGAGACTCCAGTTCTCTTCCCCTGATAGGAACACACATCAATTGGCTATTATGAGCTGTTTAAGCAGCGAAAACCTCGTTTTCAGACACTACCTAGACTCACAGGGCATGAAATAAGCAACTGGTTTCCACAATAGAAATAATGGGTTTCAACCATAATAAATGTTTATTTATATAAAAACTGAAAAACTTTCAAAACAGTGTGGCTGAGACTCCAGTTCTCTTCCCCTGATAGGAACACACATCAATTGGCTATTATGAGCTGTTTAAGCAGCGAAAACCTCGTTTTCAGACACTACCTAGACTCACAGGGCATGAAATAAGCAACTGGTTTCCACAATAGAAATAATGGGTTTCAACCATAATAAATCTTTATTTAGATTTCAATCTGAAAAACTTTCAAAACAGTGTGGCTGGAGACTCCAGTTCTCTTCCCCTGATAGGAACACACATCAATTGGCTATTATGAGCTGTTTAAGCAGCGAAAACCTCGTTTTCAGACACTACCTAGACTCACAGGGCATGAAATAAGCAACTGGTTTCCACAATAGAAATAATGGGTTTCAACCATAATAAATGTTTATTTATATTAAATCTGAAAACTTTCAAAACAGTGTGGCTGAGACTCCAGTTCTCTTCCCCTGATAGGAACACACATCAATTGGCTATTATGAGCTGTTTAAGCAGCGAAAACCTCGTTTTCAGACACTACCTAGACTCACAGGGCATGAAATAAGCAACTGGTTTCCACAATAGAAATAATGGGTTTCAACCATAATAAATCTTTATTTAGACTTCAATCTGAAAAACTTTCAAAACAGTGTGGCTGAGACTCCAGTTCTCTTCCCCTGATAGGAACACACATCAATTGGCTATTATGAGCTGTTTAAGCAGCGAAAACCTCGTTTTCAGACACTACCTAGACTCACAGGGCATGAAATAAGCAACTGGTTTCCACAATAGAAATAATGGGTTTCAACCATAATAAATGTTTATTTATATAAAAACTGAAAAACTTTCAAAACAGTGTGGCTGAGACTCCAGTTCTCTTCCCCTGATAGGAACACACATCAATTGGCTATTATGAGCTGTTTAAGCAGCGAAAACCTCGTTTTCAGACACTACCTAGACTCACAGGGCATGAAATAAGCAACTGGTTTCCACAATAGAAATAATGGGTTTCAACCATAATAAATCTTTATTTATATAAAAAACTGAAAAACTTTCAAAACAGTGTGGCTGAGACTCCAGTTGTCTTCCCCTGATAGGAACACACATCAATTGGCTATTATGAGCTGTTTAAGCAGCGAAACCTCGTTTTCAGACACTACCTAGACTCACAGGGCATGAAATAAGCAACTGGTTTCCACAATAGAAATAATGGGTTTCAACCATAATAAATGTTTATTTATATAAAAAACTGAAAAACTTTCAAAACAGTGTGGCTGAGACTCCAGTTCTCTTCCCCTGATAGGAACACACATCAATTGGCTATTATGAGCTGTTTAAGCAGCGAAAACCTCGTTTTCAGACACTACCTAGACTCACAGGGCATGAAATAAGCAACTGGTTTCCACAATAGAAATAATGGGTTTCAACCATAATAAATCGTTTATTTATATAAAAATCTGAAAAACTTTCAAAACAGTGTGGCTGAGACTCCAGTTCTCTTCCCCTGATAGGAACACACATCAATTGGCTATTATGAGCTGTTTAAGCAGCGAAAACCTCGTTTTCAGACACTACCTAGACTCACAGGGCATGAAATAAGCAACTGGTTTCCACAATAGAAATAATGGGTTTCAACCATAATAAATGCTTTATTTATATAAAAACTGAAAAACTTTCAAAACAGTGTGGCTGAGACTCCAGTTCTCTTCCCCTGATAGGAACACACATCAATTGGCTATTATGAGCTGTTTAAGCAGCGAAACCTCGTTTTCAGACACTACCTAGACTCACAGGGCATGAAATAAGCAACTGGTTTCCACAATAGAAATAATGGGTTTCAACCATAATAAATGTTTATTTATATAAAAAACTGAAAAACTTTCAAAACAGTGTGGCTGAGACTCCAGTTCTCTTCCCCTGATAGGAACACACATCAATTGGCTATTATGAGCTGTTTAAGCAGCGAAAACCTCGTTTTCAGACACTACCTAGACTCACAGGGCATGAAATAAGCAACTGGTTTCCACAATAGAAATAATGGGTTTCAACCATAATAAATGTTTATTTATATAAAAAACTGAAAAACTTTCAAAACAGTGTGGCTGAGACTCCAGTTCTCTTCCCCTGATAGGAACACACATCAATTGGCTATTATGAGCTGTTTAAGCAGCGAAAACCCTCGTTTTCAGACACTACCTAGACTCACAGGGCATGAAATAAGCAACTGGTTTCCACAATAGAAATAATGGGTTTCAACCATAATAAATGTTTATTTATATAAAAAACTGAAAAACTTTCAAAACAGTGTGGCTGAGACTCCAGTTCTCTTCCCCTGATAGGAACACACATCAATTGGCTATTATGAGCTGTTTAAGCAGCGAAAACCTCGTTTTCAGACACTACCTAGACTCACAGGGCATGAAATAAGCAACTGGTTTCCACAATAGAAATAATGGGTTTCAACCATAATAAATGTTTATTTATATAAAAAACTGAAAAACTTTCAAAACAGTGTGGCTGAGACTCCAGTTGTCTTCCCCTGATAGGAACACACATCAATTGGCTATTATGAGCTGTTTAAGCAGCGAAAACCTCGTTTTCAGACACTACCTAGACTCACAGGGCATGAAATAAGCAACTGGTTTCCACAATAGAAATAATGGGTTTCAACCATAATAAATCTTTATTTATATAAAAAACTGAAAAACTTTCAAAACAGTGTGGCTGAGACTCCAGTTCTCTTCCCCTGATAGGAACACACATCAATTGGCTATTATGAGCTGTTTAAGCAGCGAAAACCCTCGTTTTCAGACACTACCTAGACTCACAGGGCATGAAATAAGCAACTGGTTTCCACAATAGAAATAATGGGTTTCAACCATAATAAATCTTTATTTATATAAAAAACTGAAAAACTTTCAAAACAGTGTGGCTGAGACTCCAGTTCTCTTCCCCTGATAGGAACACACATCAATTGGCTATTATGAGCTGTTTAAGCAGCGAAACCTCGTTTTCAGACACTACCTAGACTCACAGGGCATGAAATAAGCAACTGGTTTCCACAATAGAAATAATGGGTTTCAACCATAATAAATCTTTATTTATATAAAAACTGAAAAACTTTCAAAACAGTGTGGCTGAGACTCCAGTTCTCTTCCCCTGATAGGAACACACATCAATTGGCTATTATGAGCTGTTTAAGCAGCGAAACCTCGTTTTCAGACACTACCTAGACTCACAGGGCATGAAATAAGCAACTGGTTTCCACAATAGAAATAATGGGTTTCAACCATAATAAATGTTTATTTATATAAAAAACTGAAAAACTTTCAAAACAGTGTGGCTGAGACTCCAGTTGTCTTCCCCTGATAGGAACACACATCAATTGGCTATTATGAGCTGTTTAAGCAGCGAAAACCTCGTTTTCAGACACTACCTAGACTCACAGGGCATGAAATAAGCAACTGGTTTCCACAATAGAAATAATGGGTTTCAACCATAATAAATGTTTATTTATATAAAAATCTGAAAAACTTTCAAAACAGTGTGGCTGAGACTCCAGTTCTCTTCCCCTGATAGGAACACACATCAATTGGCTATTATGAGCTGTTTAAGCAGCGAAACCCTCGTTTTCAGACACTACCTAGACTCACAGGGCATGAAATAAGCAACTGGTTTCCACAATAGAAATAATGGGTTTCAACCATAATAAATGTTTATTTATATAAAAACTGAAAAACTTTCAAAACAGTGTGGCTGAGACTCCAGTTCTCTTCCCCTGATAGGAACACACATCAATTGGCTATTATGAGCTGTTTAAGCAGCGAAAACCTCGTTTTCAGACACTACCTAGACTCACAGGGCATGAAATAAGCAACTGGTTTCCACAATAGAAATAATGGGTTTCAACCATAATAAATGTTTATTTATATAAAAAACTGAAAAACTTTCAAAACAGTGTGGCTGAGACTCCAGTTCTCTTCCCCTGATAGGAACACACATCAATTGGCTATTATGAGCTGTTTAAGCAGCGAAACCCTCGTTTTCAGACACTACCTAGACTCACAGGGCATGAAATAAGCAACTGGTTTCCACAATAGAAATAATGGGTTTCAACCATAATAAATGTTTATTTATATAAAAAACTGAAAAACTTTCAAAACAGTGTGGCTGAGACTCCAGTTCTCTTCCCCTGATAGGAACACACATCAATTGGCTATTATGAGCTGTTTAAGCAGCGAAAACCTCGTTTTCAGACACTACCTAGACTCACAGGGCATGAAATAAGCAACTGGTTTCCACAATAGAAATAATGGGTTTCAACCATAATAAATGTTTATTTATATAAAAATCTGAAAAACTTTCAAAACAGTGTGGCTGAGACTCCAGTTCTCTTCCCCTGATAGGAACACACATCAATTGGCTATTATGAGCTGTTTAAGCAGCGAAAACCTCGTTTTCAGACACTACCTAGACTCACAGGGCATGAAATAAGCAACTGGTTTCCACAATAGAAATAATGGGTTTCAACCATAATAAATGTTTATTTATATATAAAAACTGAAAAACTTTCAAAACAGTGTGGCTGAGACTCCAGTTCTCTTCCCCTGATAGGAACACACATCAATTGGCTATTATGAGCTGTTTAAGCAGCGAAAACCTCGTTTTCAGACACTACCTAGACTCACAGGGCATGAAATAAGCAACTGGTTTCCACAATAGAAATAATGGGTTTCAACCATAATAAATGTTTATTTAGATATAAATCTGAAAAACTTTCAAAACAGTGTGGCTGAGACTCCAGTTCTCTTCCCCTGATAGGAACACACATCAATTGGCTATTATGAGCTGTTTAAGCAGCGAAAACCCTCGTTTTCAGACACTACCTAGACTCACAGGGCATGAAATAAGCAACTGGTTTCCACAATAGAAATAATGGGTTTCAACCATAATAAATGTTTATTTATATAAAAACTGAAAAACTTTCAAAACAGTGTGGCTGAGACTCCAGTTGTCTTCCCCTGATAGGAACACACATCAATTGGCTATTATGAGCTGTTTAAGCAGCGAAAACCTCGTTTTCAGACACTACCTAGACTCACAGGGCATGAAATAAGCAACTGGTTTCCACAATAGAAATAATGGGTTTCAACCATAATAAATGTTTATTTATATAAAAAACTGAAAAACTTTCAAAACAGTGTGGCTGAGACTCCAGTTCTCTTCCCCTGATAGGAACACACATCAATTGGCTATTATGAGCTGTTTAAGCAGCGAAAACCTCGTTTTCAGACACTACCTAGACTCACAGGGCATGAAATAAGCAACTGGTTTCCACAATAGAAATAATGGGTTTCAACCATAATAAATGTTTATTTATATAAAAAACTGAAAAACTTTCAAAACAGTGTGGCTGAGACTCCAGTTCTCTTCCCCTGATAGGAACACACATCAATTGGCTATTATGAGCTGTTTAAGCAGCGAAAACCTCGTTTTCAGACACTACCTAGACTCACAGGGCATGAAATAAGCAACTGGTTTCCACAATAGAAATAATGGGTTTCAACCATAATAAATGTTTATTTATATAAAAAACTGAAAAACTTTCAAAACAGTGTGGCTGAGACTCCAGTTCTCTTCCCCTGATAGGAACACACATCAATTGGCTATTATGAGCTGTTTAAGCAGCGAAAACCTCGTTTTCAGACACTACCTAGACTCACAGGGCATGAAATAAGCAACTGGTTTCCACAATAGAAATAATGGGTTTCAACCATAATAAATGTTTATTTATATAAAAACTGAAAAACTTTCAAAACAGTGTGGCTGAGACTCCAGTTCTCTTCCCCTGATAGGAACACACATCAATTGGCTATTATGAGCTGTTTAAGCAGCGAAAACCTCGTTTTCAGACACTACCTAGACTCACAGGGCATGAAATAAGCAACTGGTTTCCACAATAGAAATAATGGGTTTCAACCATAATAAATGTTTATTTATATAAAAAACTGAAAAACTTTCAAAACAGTGTGGCTGAGACTCCAGTTCTCTTCCCCTGATAGGAACACACATCAATTGGCTATTATGAGCTGTTTAAGCAGCGAAACCTCGTTTTCAGACACTACCTAGACTCACAGGGCATGAAATAAGCAACTGGTTTCCACAATAGAAATAATGGGTTTCAACCATAATAAATGTTTATTTATATTAAAAACTGAAAAACTTTCAAAACAGTGTGGCTGAGACTCCAGTTCTCTTCCCCTGATAGGAACACACATCAATTGGCTATTATGAGCTGTTTAAGCAGCGAAAACCTCGTTTTCAGACACTACCTAGACTCACAGGGCATGAAATAAGCAACTGGTTTCCACAATAGAAATAATGGGTTTCAACCATAATAAATGTTTATTTATATAAAAATCTGAAAAACTTTCAAAACAGTGTGGCTGAGACTCCAGTTCTCTTCCCCTGATAGGAACACACATCAATTGGCTATTATGAGCTGTTTAAGCAGCGAAAACCTCGTTTTCAGACACTACCTAGACTCACAGGGCATGAAATAAGCAACTGGTTTCCACAATAGAAATAATGGGTTTCAACCATAATAAATGTTTATTTATATAAAAATCTGAAAAACTTTCAAAACAGTGTGGCTGAGACTCCAGTTCTCTTCCCCTGATAGGAACACACATCAATTGGCTATTATGAGCTGTTTAAGCAGCGAAAACCTCGTTTTCAGACACTACCTAGACTCACAGGGCATGAAATAAGCAACTGGTTTCCACAATAGAAATAATGGGTTTCAACCATAATAAATGTTTATTTATATAAAAAACTGAAAAACTTTCAAAACAGTGTGGCTGAGACTCCAGTTCTCTTCCCCTGATAGGAACACACATCAATTGGCTATTATGAGCTGTTTAAGCAGCGAAAACCTCGTTTTCAGACACTACCTAGACTCACAGGGCATGAAATAAGCAACTGGTTTCCACAATAGAAATAATGGGTTTCAACCATAATAAATCTTTATTTAGATATAAATACTGAAAAACTTTCAAAACAGTGTGGCTGAGACTCCAGTTCTCTTCCCCTGATAGGAACACACATCAATTGGCTATTATGAGCTGTTTAAGCAGCGAAAACCTCGTTTTCAGACACTACCTAGACTCACAGGGCATGAAATAAGCAACTGGTTTCCA
Organism: Lates calcarifer; assembly: GCF_001640805.2. Lineage (NCBI taxonomy): Eukaryota > Metazoa > Chordata > Actinopteri > Centropomidae > Lates > Lates calcarifer. The sequence continues at coordinate 25,783 of NW_026115278.1, forward strand.
CAATAGAAATAATGGGTTTCAACCATAATAAATGTTTATTTATATAAAAAACTGAAAAACTTTCAAAACAGTGTGGCTGAGACTCCAGTTCTCTTCCCCTGATAGGAACACACATCAATTGGCTATTATGAGCTGTTTAAGCAGCGAAAACCTCGTTTTCAGACACTACCTAGACTCACAGGGCATGAAATAAGCAACTGGTTTCCACAATAGAAATAATGGGTTTCAACCATAATAAATGTTTATTTATATAAAAACTGAAAAACTTTCAAAACAGTGTGGCTGAGACTCCAGTTGTCTTCCCCTGATAGGAACACACATCAATTGGCTATTATGAGCTGTTTAAGCAGCGAAAACCTCGTTTTCAGACACTACCTAGACTCACAGGGCATGAAATAAGCAACTGGTTTCCACAATAGAAATAATGGGTTTCAACCATAATAAATGTTTATTTATATAAAAACTGAAAAACTTTCAAAACAGTGTGGCTGAGACTCCAGTTCTCTTCCCCTGATAGGAACACACATCAATTGGCTATTATGAGCTGTTTAAGCAGCGAAAACCTCGTTTTCAGACACTACCTAGACTCACAGGGCATGAAATAAGCAACTGGTTTCCACAATAGAAATAATGGGTTTCAACCATAATAAATGTTTATTTATATAAAAACTGAAAAACTTTCAAAACAGTGTGGCTGAGACTCCAGTTGTCTTCCCCTGATAGGAACACACATCAATTGGCTATTATGAGCTGTTTAAGCAGCGAAACCTCGTTTTCAGACACTACCTAGACTCACAGGGCATGAAATAAGCAACTGGTTTCCACAATAGAAATAATGGGTTTCAACCATAATAAATGTTTATTTATATAAAAAACTGAAAAACTTTCAAAACAGTGTGGCTGAGACTCCAGTTCTCTTCCCCTGATAGGAACACACATCAATTGGCTATTATGAGCTGTTTAAGCAGCGAAAACCTCGTTTTCAGACACTACCTAGACTCACAGGGCATGAAATAAGCAACTGGTTTCCACAATAGAAATAATGGGTTTCAACCATAATAAATGTTTATTTATATAAAAAACTGAAAAACTTTCAAAACAGTGTGGCTGAGACTCCAGTTCTCTTCCCCTGATAGGAACACACATCAATTGGCTATTATGAGCTGTTTAAGCAGCGAAAACCTCGTTTTCAGACACTACCTAGACTCACAGGGCATGAAATAAGCAACTGGTTTCCACAATAGAAATAATGGGTTTCAACCATAATAAATGTTTATTTATATAAAAAACTGAAAAACTTTCAAAACAGTGTGGCTGAGACTCCAGTTCTCTTCCCCTGATAGGAACACACATCAATTGGCTATTATGAGCTGTTTAAGCAGCGAAAACCTCGTTTTCAGACACTACCTAGACTCACAGGGCATGAAATAAGCAACTGGTTTCCACAATAGAAATAATGGGTTTCAACCATAATAAATGTTTATTTAGTATAAAAACTGAAAAACTTTCAAAACAGTGTGGCTGAGACTCCAGTTCTCTTCCCCTGATAGGAACACACATCAATTGGCTATTATGAGCTGTTTAAGCAGCGAAAACCTCGTTTTCAGACACTACCTAGACTCACAGGGCATGAAATAAGCAACTGGTTTCCACAATAGAAATAATGGGTTTCAACCATAATAAATGTTTATTTATATAAAAAACTGAAAAACTTTCAAAACAGTGTGGCTGAGACTCCAGTTCGTCTTCCCCTGATAGGAACACACATCAATTGGCTATTATGAGCTGTTTAAGCAGCGAAAACCTCGTTTTCAGACACTACCTAGACTCACAGGGCATGAAATAAGCAACTGGTTTCCACAATAGAAATAATGGGTTTCAACCATAATAAATGTTTATTTATATAAAAAACTGAAAAACTTTCAAAACAGTGTGGCTGAGACTCCAGTTCTCTTCCCCTGATAGGAACACACATCAATTGGCTATTATGAGCTGTTTAAGCAGCGAAAACCTCGTTTTCAGACACTACCTAGACTCACAGGGCATGAAATAAGCAACTGGTTTCCACAATAGAAATAATGGGTTTCAACCATAATAAATCTTTATTTAGACTTCAAATCTGAAAAACTTTCAAAACAGTGTGGCTGAGACTCCAGTTCTCTTCCCCTGATAGGAACACACATCAATTGGCTATTATGAGCTGTTTAAGCAGCGAAAACCTCGTTTTCAGACACTACCTAGACTCACAGGGCATGAAATAAGCAACTGGTTTCCACAATAGAAATAATGGGTTTCAACCATAATAAATCGTTTATTTATATAAAAAACTGAAAAACTTTCAAAACAGTGTGGCTGAGACTCCAGTTCTCTTCCCCTGATAGGAACACACATCAATTGGCTATTATGAGCTGTTTAAGCAGCGAAAACCTCGTTTTCAGACACTACCTAGACTCACAGGGCATGAAATAAGCAACTGGTTTCCACAATAGAAATAATGGGTTTCAACCATAATAAATGTTTATTTATGATATAAAATCTGAAAAACTTTCAAAACAGTGTGGCTGAGACTCCAGTTGCTCTTCCCCTGATAGGAACACACATCAATTGGCTATTATGAGCTGTTTAAGCAGCGAAAACCTCGTTTTCAGACACTACCTAGACTCACAGGGCATGAAATAAGCAACTGGTTTCCACAATAGAAATAATGGGTTTCAACCATAATAAATGTTTATTTAGTATAAAAACTGAAAAACTTTCAAAACAGTGTGGCTGAGACTCCAGTTCTCTTCCCCTGATAGGAACACACATCAATTGGCTATTATGAGCTGTTTAAGCAGCGAAAACCTCGTTTTCAGACACTACCTAGACTCACAGGGCATGAAATAAGCAACTGGTTTCCACAATAGAAATAATGGGTTTCAACCATAATAAATGTTTATTTATATAAAAAACTGAAAAACTTTCAAAACAGTGTGGCTGAGACTCCAGTTCTCTTCCCCTGATAGGAACACACATCAATTGGCTATTATGAGCTGTTTAAGCAGCGAAAACCTCGTTTTCAGACACTACCTAGACTCACAGGGCATGAAATAAGCAACTGGTTTCCACAATAGAAATAATGGGTTTCAACCATAATAAATGTTTATTTATATAAAAAACTGAAAAACTTTCAAAACAGTGTGGCTGAGACTCCAGTTCTCTTCCCCTGATAGGAACACACATCAATTGGCTATTATGAGCTGTTTAAGCAGCGAAAACCTCGTTTTCAGACACTACCTAGACTCACAGGGCATGAAATAAGCAACTGGTTTCCACAATAGAAATAATGGGTTTCAACCATAATAAATGTTTATTTATATAAAATACTGAAAAACTTTCAAAACAGTGTGGCTGAGACTCCAGTTGCTCTTCCCCTGATAGGAACACACATCAATTGGCTATTATGAGCTGTTTAAGCAGCGAAAACCTCGTTTTCAGACACTACCTAGACTCACAGGGCATGAAATAAGCAACTGGTTTCCACAATAGAAATAATGGGTTTCAACCATAATAAATGTTTATTTATATAAAAAACTGAAAAACTTTCAAAACAGTGTGGCTGAGACTCCAGTTCTCTTCCCCTGATAGGAACACACATCAATTGGCTATTATGAGCTGTTTAAGCAGCGAAACCTCGTTTTCAGACACTACCTAGACTCACAGGGCATGAAATAAGCAACTGGTTTCCACAATAGAAATAATGGGTTTCAACCATAATAAATGTTTATTTATATAAAAATCTGAAAAACTTTCAAAACAGTGTGGCTGAGACTCCAGTTGTCTTCCCCTGATAGGAACACACATCAATTGGCTATTATGAGCTGTTTAAGCAGCGAAAACCTCGTTTTCAGACACTACCTAGACTCACAGGGCATGAAATAAGCAACTGGTTTCCACAATAGAAATAATGGGTTTCAACCATAATAAATGTTTATTTATATAAAAACTGAAAAACTTTCAAAACAGTGTGGCTGAGACTCCAGTTGTCTTCCCCTGATAGGAACACACATCAATTGGCTATTATGAGCTGTTTAAGCAGCGAAAACCTCGTTTTCAGACACTACCTAGACTCACAGGGCATGAAATAAGCAACTGGTTTCCACAATAGAAATAATGGGTTTCAACCATAATAAATGTTTATTTATATAAAAACTGAAAAACTTTAAAACAGTGTGGCTGAGACTCCAGTTGTCTTCCCCTGATAGGAACACACATCAATTGGCTATTATGAGCTGTTTAAGCAGCGAAAACCTCGTTTTCAGACACTACCTAGACTCACAGGGCATGAAATAAGCAACTGGTTTCCACAATAGAAATAATGGGTTTCAACCATAATAAATGTTTATTTATATAAAAATCTGAAAAACTTTCAAAACAGTGTGGCTGAGACTCCAGTTCTCTTCCCCTGATAGGAACACACATCAATTGGCTATTATGAGCTGTTTAAGCAGCGAAAACCCTCGTTTTCAGACACTACCTAGACTCACAGGGCATGAAATAAGCAACTGGTTTCCACAATAGAAATAATGGGTTTCAACCATAATAAATGTTTATTTATATAAAATCTGAAAAACTTTCAAAACAGTGTGGCTGAGACTCCAGTTCTCTTCCCCTGATAGGAACACACATCAATTGGCTATTATGAGCTGTTTAAGCAGCGAAACCCTCGTTTTCAGACACTACCTAGACTCACAGGGCATGAAATAAGCAACTGGTTTCCACAATAGAAATAATGGGTTTCAACCATAATAAATGTTTATTTATATAAAAAACTGAAAAACTTTCAAACAGTGTGGCTGAGACTCCAGTTCTCTTCCCCTGATAGGAACACACATCAATTGGCTATTATGAGCTGTTTAAGCAGCGAAAACCTCGTTTTCAGACACTACCTAGACTCACAGGGCATGAAATAAGCAACTGGTTTCCACAATAGAAATAATGGGTTTCAACCATAATAAATCTTTATTTAATTAAATACTGAAAAACTTTCAAAACAGTGTGGCTGAGACTCCAGTTGTCTTCCCCTGATAGGAACACACATCAATTGGCTATTATGAGCTGTTTAAGCAGCGAAACCTCGTTTTCAGACACTACCTAGCACTCACAGGGCATGAAATAAGCAACTGGTTTCCACAATAGGAAATAATGGGTTTCAAACCATAATAAATGTTTATTTAGATATTCAAATACTGAAAAACTTTCAAAAACAGTGTGGCTGAGACTCCAGTTCTCTTCCCCTGATAGGAACACACATCAATTGGCTATTATGAGCTGTTTAAGCAGCGAAACCTCGTTTTCAGACACTACCTAGACTCACAGGGCATGAAATAAGCAACTGGTTTCCACAATAGAAATAATGGGTTTCAACCATAAATAAATGTTTATTTATATAAAATCTGAAAAACTTTCAAAACAGTGTGGCTGAGACTCCAGTTGTCTTCCCCTGATAGGAACACACATCAATTGGCTATTATGAGCTGTTTAAGCAGCGAAACCCTCGTTTTCAGCACTACCTAGACTCACAGGGCATGAAATAAGCAACTGGTTTCCACAATAGAAATAATGGGTTTCAACCATAATAAATGTTTATTTATATAAAATCTGAAAAACTTTCAAAACAGTGTGGCTGAGACTCCAGTTTTGTCTTCCCCTGATAGGAACACACATCAATTGGCTATTATGAGCTGTTTAAGCAGCGAAAACCCTCGTTTTCAGACACTACCTAGACTCACAGGGCATGAAAATAAGCAACTGGTTTCCCACAATAGAAATAATGGGTTTCAACCATAATAAATCTTTATTTATATAAAAACTGAAAAACTTTCAAAACAGTGTGGCTGAGACTCCAGTTCTCTTCCCCTGATAGGAACACACATCAATTGGCTATATGAGCTGTTTTAAGCAGCGAAACCTCGTTTTCAGACACTACCTAGACTCACAGGGCATGAAATAAGCAACTGGTTTCCACAATAGAAATAATTTCAACCATAATAAATGTTTATTTAATTAAATACTGAAAAACTTTCAAAACAGTGTGGCTGAGACTCCAGTTGTCTTCCCCTGATAGGAACACACATCAATTGGCTATTATGAGCTGTTTAAGCAGCGAAACCTCGTTTTCAGGACACTACCTAGACTCACAGGGCATGAATAAGCAACTGGTTTCCACATAGAAATAATGGGTTTCAACCATAATAAATGTTTATTTATATAAAAACTGAAAAACTTTCAAAACAGTGTGGCTGAGACTCCAGTTGTCTTCCCCTGATAGGAACACACATCAATTGGCTATTATGAGCTGTTTAAGCAGCGAAAACCTCGTTTTCAGACACTACCTAGACTCCACAGGGCATGAAATAAGCAACTGGTTTCCACAATAGAAATAATGGGTTTCAACCATAATAAATGTTTATTATATAAAAACTGAAAACTTTCAAAACAGTGTGGCTGAGACTCCAGTTCTCTTCCCCTGATAGGAACACACATCAAATTGGCTATTATGAGCTGTTTAAGCAGCGAAACCTCGTTTTCAGACACTACCTAGACTCACAGGGCATGAAATAAGCAACTGGTTTCCACAATAGAAATAATGGGTTTCAACCATAATAAATGTTTATTTATATAAAAACTGAAAACTTTCAAAACAGTGTGGCTGAGACTCCAGTTGTCTTCCCCTGATAGGAACACACATCAATTGGCTATTATGAGCTGTTTAAGCAGCGAAAACCTCGTTTTCAGACACTACCTAGACTCACAGGGCATGAAATAAGCAACTGGTTTCCACAATAGAAATAATGGGTTTCAACCATAATAAATGTTTATTTATATAAAAAACTGAAAAACTTTCAAAACAGTGTGGCTGAGACTCCAGTTGTCTTCCCCTGATAGGAACACACATCAATTGGCTATTATGAGCTGTTTAAGCAGCGAAAACCTCGTTTTCAGACACTACCTAGACTCACAGGGCATGAAATAAGCAACTGGTTTCCACAATAGAAATAATGGGTTTCAACCATAATAAATGTTTATTTATATAAAAACTGAAAAACTTTCAAAACAGTGTGGCTGAGACTCCAGTTGTCTTCCCCTGATAGGAACACACATCAATTGGCTATTATGAGCTGTTTAAGCAGCGAAAACCTCGTTTTCAGACACTACCTAGACTCACAGGGCATGAAATAGCAACTGGTTTCCACAATAGAAATAATGGGTTTCAACCATAATAAATGTTTATTTATATAAAAAACTGAAAAACTTTCAAAACAGTGTGGCTGAGACTCCAGTTGTCTTCCCCTGATAGGAACACACATCAATTGGCTATTATGAGCTGTTTAAGCAGGCGAAAACCTCGTTTTCAGACACTACCTAGACTCACAGGGCATGAAATAAGCAACTGGTTTCCACAATAGAAATAATGGGTTTCAACCATAATAAATGTTTATTTATATAAAAACTGAAAAACTTTCAAAACAGTGTGGCTGAGACTCCAGTTCTCTTCCCCTGATAGGAACACACATCAATGGCTATTATGAGCTGTTTAAGCAGCGAAAACCTCGTTTTCAGACACTACCTGACTCACAGGGCATGAAATAAGCAACTGGTTTTCCACAATAGAAATAATGGTTTTCAACCATAATAAATGTTTATTTATATAAAAACTGAAAAACTTTCAAACAGTGTGGCTGAGACTCCAGTTGTCTTCCCCTGATAGGAACACACATTCAATTGGCTATTATGAGCTGTTTAAGCAGCGAAAACCTCGTTTTCAGACACTACCTAGACTCACAGGGCATGAAATAAGCAACTGGTTTCCACAATAGAAATAATGGGTTTCAACCATAATAAATGTTTATTTATATAAAAAACTGAAAAAACTTTCAAAACAGTGTGGCTGAGACTCCAGTTCTCTTCCCCTGATAGGAACACACATCAATTGGCTATTATGAGCTGTTTAAGCAGCGAAACCTCGTTTTCAGACACTACCTAGACTCACAGGGCATGAAATAAGCAACTGGTTTCCACAATAGAAATAATGGGTTTCAACCATAATAAATGTTTATTTAGATAAAAATCTGAAAAACTTTCAAAACAGTGTGGCTGAGACTCCAGTTCTCTTCCCCTGATAGGAACACACATCAATTGGCTATTATGAGCTGTTTAAGCAGCGAAAACCTCGTTTTCAGACACTACCTAGACTCACAGGGCATGAAATAAGCAACTGGTTTCCACAATAGAAATAATGGGTTTCAACCATAATAAATCTTTATTTATATAAAAAACTGAAAAACTTTCAAAACAGTGTGGCTGAGACTCCAGTTCTCTTCCCCTGATAGGAACACACATCAATTGGCTATTATGAGCTGTTTAAGCAGCGAAAACCTCGTTTTCAGACACTACCTAGACTCACAGGGCATGAAATAAGCAACTGGTTTCCACAATAGAAATAATGGGTTTCAACCATAATAAATCTTTATTTATATTAAAACTGAAAAAACTTTCAAACAGTGTGGCTGAGACTCCAGTTCTCTTCCCCTGATAGGAACACACATCAATTGGCTATTATGAGCTGGTTTAAGCAGCGAAAACCCTCGTTTTCAGACACTACCTAGACTCACAGGGCATGAAATAAGCAACTGGTTTCCACAATAGAAATAATGGGTTTCAACCATAATAAATGCTTTATTTATATAAAAACTGAAAAACTTTCAAAACAGTGTGGCTGAGACTCCAGTTCTCTTCCCCTGATAGGAACACACATCAATTGGCTATTATGAGCTGTTTAAGCAGCGAAACCTCGTTTTCAGACCACTACCTAGACTCACAGGGCATGAAATAAGCAACTGGTTTCCACAATAGAAATAATGGGTTTCAACCATAATAAATGTTTATTTATATTAAAAAACTGAAAAACTTTCAAAACAGTGTGGCTGAGACTCCAGTTCTCTTCCCCTGATAGGAACACACATCAATTGGCTATTATGAGCTGTTTAAGCAGCGAAAACCTCGTTTTCAGACACTACCTAGACTCACAGGGCATGAAATAAGCAACTGGTTTCCACAATAGGAAATAATGGTTTCAACCATAATAAATGTTTATTTAGTATATAAAATCTGAAAAACTTTCCAAAACCAGTGTGGCTGAGGACTCCAGTTTCTCTTCCCCTGATAGGGAACACACATCAAATTGGCTATTATGAGCTGTTTAAGCAGCGAAAACCTCGTTTTCAGACACTACCTAGGACTCACAGGCATGAAATAAGCAACTGGTTTCCACAATAGAAATAATGGGTTTCAACCATAATAAATGTTTATTTATATAAAAAACTGAAAAACTTTCAAAACCAGTGTGGCTGAGACTCCAGTTCTCTTCCCCTGATAGGAACACAATCAAATGGCTATTATGAGCTGTTTAAGCAGCGAAAACCTCGTTTTCAGACACTACCTAGACTCACAGGCATGAAATAAGCAACTGGTTTCCACAATAGAAATAATGGGTTTCAACCATAATAAATGTTTATTTATAAAAAAACTGAAAAACTTTCAAAACAGTGTGGCTGAGACTCCAGTTGTCTTCCCCTGATAGGAACACACATCAATTGGCTATTATGAGCTGTTTAAGCAGCGAAAACCTCGTTTTCAGACACTACCTAGACTCACAGGGCATGAAATAAGCAACTGGTTTCCACAATAGAAATAATGGGTTTCAACCATAATAAATCTTTATTTATAAAAACTGAAAAACTTTCAAAACAGTGTGGCTGAGACTCCAGTTGTCTTCCCCTGATAGGAACACACATCAATTGGCTATTATGAGCTGTTTAAGCAGCGAAAACCTCGTTTTCAGACACTACCTAGACTCACAGGGCATGAAATAAGCAACTGGTTTCCACAATAGAAATAATGGGTTTCAACCATAATAAATGTTTATTTATATAAAAAACTGAAAAACTTTCAAAACAGTGTGGCTGAGTCAGCTGTTTAAGCAGCGAAACCTCGTTTTCAGACACTACCTAGACTCACAGGGCATGAAATAAGCAACTGGTTTCCACAATAGAAATAATGGGTTTCAACCATAATAAATGTTTATTTATATTGAAAAACTTTCAAAACAGTGTGGCTGAGACTCCAGTTTCTTCCCCTGATAGGAACACACATCAATTGGCTATTATGAGCTGTTTAAGCAGCGAAAACCTCGTTTTCAGACACTACCTAGACTCACAGGGCATGAAATAAGCAACTGGTTTCCACAATAGAAATAATGGGTTTCAACCATAATAAATCTTTATTTAGATTAAATCTGAAAAACTTTCAAAACAGTGTGGCTGAGACTCCAGTTGTCTTCCCCTGATAGGAACACACATCAATTGGCTATTATGAGCTGTTTAAGCAGCGAAACCTCGTTTTCAGACACTACCTAGACTCACAGGGCATGAAATAAGCAACTGGTTTCCACAATAGAAATAATGGGTTTCAACCATAATAAATGTTTATTTATATAAAAAACTGAAAAACTTTCAAAACAGTGTGGCTGAGACTCCAGTTGTCTTCCCCTGATAGGAACACACATCAATTGGCTATTATGAGCTGTTTAAGCAGCGAAAACCTCGTTTTCAGACACTACCTAGACTCACAGGGCATGAAATAAGCAACTGGTTTCCACAATAGAAATAATGGGTTTCAACCATAATAAATGTTTATTTATATAAAAAACTGAAAAACTTTCAAAACAGTGTGGCTGAGACTCCAGTTGTCTTCCCCTGATAGGAACACACATCAATTGGCTATTATGAGCTGTTTAAGCAGCGAAAACCTCGTTTTCAGACACTACCTAGACTCACAGGGCATGAAATAAGCAACTGGTTTCCACAATAGAAATAATGGGTTTCAACCATAATAAATGTTTATTTATATAAAAAACTGAAAAACTTTCAAAACAGTGTGGCTGAGACTCCAGTTCTCTTCCCCTGATAGGAACACACATCAATTGGCTATTATGAGCTGTTTAAGCAGCGAAACCTCGTTTTCAGACACTACCTAGACTCACAGGGCATGAAATAAGCAACTGGTTTCCACAATAGAAATAATGGGTTTCAACCATAATAAATGTTTATTTATATTAAATCTGAAAAACTTTCAAAACAGTGTGGCTGAGACTCCAGTTGTCTTCCCCTGATAGGAACACACATCAAATTGGCTATTATGAGCTGTTTAAGCAGCGAAACCCTCGTTTTCAGACACTACCTAGACTCACAGGGCATGAAATAAGCAACTGGTTTCCACAATAGAAATAATGGGTTTCAACCATAATAAATCTTTATTTAGACTTAAATCTGAAAAACTTTCAAAACAGTGTGGCTGAGACTCCAGTTGTCTTCCCCTGATAGGAACACACATCAATTGGCTATTATGAGCTGTTTAAGCAGCGAAAACCTCGTTTTCAGACACTACCTAGACTCACAGGGCATGAAATAAGCAACTGGTTTCCACAATAGAAATAATGGGTTTCAACCATAATAAATGTTTATTTATATAAAAAAGTGAAAAACTTTCAAAACAGTGTGGCTGAGACTCCAGTTGTCTTCCCCTGATAGGAACACACATCAATTGGGCTATTATGAGCTGTTTAAGCAGCGAAACCTCGTTTTCAGACACTACCTAGACTCACAGGGCATGAAATAAGCAACTGGTTTCCACAATAGAAATAATGGGTTTCAACCATAATAAATGTTTATTTATATAAAAAGCTGAAAAACTTTCAAAACAGTGTGGCTGAGACTCCAGTTGTCTTCCCCTGATAGGAACACACATCAATTGGCTATTATGAGCTGTTTAAGCAGCGAAAACCTCGTTTTCAGACCACTACCTAGACTCACAGGGCATGAAATAAGCAACTGGTTTCCACAATAGAAATAATGGGTTTCAACCATAATAAATGTTTATTTATATAAAAAATGAAAAACTTTCAAAACAGTGTGGCTGAGACTCCAGTTGTCTTCCCCTGATAGGAACACACATCAATTGGCTATTATGAGCTGTTTAAGCAGCGAAAACCTCCGTTTTCAGACACTACCTAGACTCACAGGGCATGAAATAAGCAACTGGTTTCCACAAGAAATAATGGGTTTCAACCATAATAAATCTTTATTTATATAAAATCTGAAAAACTTTCAAAACAGTGTGGCTGAGACTCCAGTTGTCTTCCCCTGATAGGAACACACATCAATTGGCTATTATGAGCTGTTTAAGCAGCGAAAACCTCGTTTTCAGACACTACCTAGACTCACAGGGCATGAAATAAGCAACTGGTTTCCACAATAGAAATAATGGGTTTCAACCATAATAAATCTTTATTTATATTAAACTGAAAAACTTTCAAAACAGTGTGGCTGAGACTCCAGTTGTCTTCCCCTGATAGGAACACACATCAATTGGCTATTATGAGCTGTTTAAGCAGCGAAAACCTCGTTTTCAGACACTACCTAGACTCACAGGGCATGAAATAAGCAACTGGTTTCCACAATAGAAATAATGGGTTTCAACCATAATAAATGTTTATTTATATAAAAAACTGAAAAACTTTCAAAACAGTGTGGCTGAGACTCCAGTTGTCTTCCCCTGATAGGAACACACATCAATTGGCTATTATGAGCTGTTTAAGCAGCGAAAACCTCGTTTTCAGACACTACCTAGACTCACAGGGCATGAAATAAGCAACTGGTTTCCACAATAGAAATAATGGGTTTCAACCATAATAAATCTTTATTTAGAAAAAAACTGAAAAACTTTCAAAACAGTGTGGCTGAGACTCCAGTTTGTCTTCCCCTGATAGGAACACACATCAATTGGCTATTATGAGCTGTTTAAGCAGCGAAACCCTCGTTTTCAGACACTACCTAGACTCACAGGGCATGAAATAAGCAACTGGTTTCCACAATAGAAATAATGGGTTTCAACCATAATAAATCTTTATTTAGATTAAATCTGAAAAACTTTCAAAACAGTGTGGCTGAGACTCCAGTTGTCTTCCCCTGATAGAACACACATCAATTGGCTATTATGAGCTGTTTAAGCAGCGAAACCCTCGTTTTCAGACACTACCTAGACTCACAGGGCATGAAATAAGCAACTGGTTTCCACAATAGAAATAATGGGTTTCAACCATAATAAATGTTTATTTATATAAAAAACTGAAAAACTTTCAAAACAGTGTGGCTGAGACTCCAGTTCTCTTCCCCTGATAGGAACACACATCAATTGGCTATTATGAGCTGTTTAAGCAGCGAAAACCTCGTTTTCAGACACTACCTAGACTCACAGGGCATGAAATAAGCAACTGGTTTCCACAATAGAAATAATGGGTTTCAACCATAATAAATTTATTTATATAAAAAACTGAAAAACTTTCAAAACAGTGTGGCTGAGACTCCAGTTGTCTTCCCTGATAGGAACACACATCAATTGGCTATTATGAGCTGTTTAAGCAGCGAAACCCTCGTTTTCAGACACTACCTAGACTCACAGGGCATGAAATAAGCAACTGGTTTCCACAATAGAAATAATGGGTTTCAACCATAATAAATTTATTTATATAAACTGAAAAACTTTCAAAACAGTGTGGCTGAGACTCCAGTTGTCTTCCCCTGATAGGAACACACATCAATTGGCTATTATGAGCTGTTTAAGCAGCGAAACCTCGTTTTCAGACACTACCTAGACTCACAGGGCATGAAATAAGCAACTGGTTTCCACAATAGAAATAATGGGTTTCAACCATAATAAATGTTTATTTATATAAAAAACTGAAAAACTTTCAAAACAGTGTGGCTGAGACTCCAGTTGTCTTCCCCTGATAGGAACACACATCAATTGGCTATTATGAGCTGTTTAAGCAGCGAAAACCTCGTTTTCAGACACTACCTAGACTCACAGGGCATGAAATAAGCAACTGGTTTCCACAATAGAAATAATGGGTTTCAACCATAATAAATCTTTATTTATTTAAAATCTGAAAAACTTTCAAAACAGTGTGGCTGAGACTCCAGTTGTCTTCCCCTGATAGGAACACACATCAATTGGCTATTATGAGCTGTTTAAGCAGCGAAAACCTCGTTTTCAGACACTACCTAGACTCACAGGGCATGAAATAAGCAACTGGTTTCCACAATAGAAATAATGGGTTTCAACCATAATAAATCTTTATTTAGAAAAATCTGAAAAACTTTCAAAACAGTGTGGCTGAGACTCCAGTTGTCTTCCCCTGATAGGAACACACATCAATTGGCTATTATGAGCTGTTTAAGCAGCGAAACCCTCGTTTTCAGACACTACCTAGACTCACAGGGCATAAATAAGCAACTGGTTTCCACAATAGAAATAATGGGTTTCAACCATAATAAATGTTTATTTATATAAAAAACTGAAAAACTTTCAAAACAGTGTGGCTGAGACTCCAGTTTCTTCCCCTGATAGGAACACACATCAATTGGCTATTATGAGCTGTTTAAGCAGCGAAACCTCGTTTTCAGACACTACCTAGACTCACAGGCATGAAATAAGCAACTGGTTTCCACAATAGAAATAATGGGTTTCAACCATAATAAATCTTTATTTAGATTAAACTGAAAAACTTTCAAAACAGTGTGGCTGAGACTCCAGT
>NW_026115279.1:0-31721 GCF_001640805.2 Lates calcarifer
CCCAGATGCATTTGGCTTCTGCAGCTATACTTATTTCTACTCCTATAAAATAAGACACACACACACACACACACACACACGGATAATGAGTGCTACCAAAACCTCTCGCTTGGGGAGAAAGAGCATTCATTATCGGCACCATGCACTTAGAAAAATGAAAAGTCAATAAGACAACCAGAACATAAACACACTCACACAGGCTGTAATGACTGTCAGTTTTGCCAAGAGGCAGGCACACAGGTAAAGAGAAGGGGAATGGGAAATAAACAGTTAACAATAATTGAGCTGTCCAGTTTAAGCACTTGTCAATATTACGCTCGGGAATTCTAAGTACACAGCTTTAGTCCTTTCTAAACCGTCTTAGCATAAAACTATATTTCGTTATATTACTGTATTTTTGCTTTCTTTACTGTTAAGTGAGAGCAGTAAATACTGTGTATCAACATAATCATTAGCAACATAATTTAAGTGGCAATTTGACTTATTATAAAGCTTTTGTTATTTTTATCAGTATTTTACAGTTTTTTTTACATTTGCTCAGCCAATCAGACCTGAATAAATACTATCTCCTTTCATGATGATTATCCCTCTGCATGCACCCTTTCGGTGTATGCCACTCAGCAACAACTGCTCTGCCTCTAATACTGGGACATCATCACCAAGGCAGGTGAAAGGGTACGGCTTCAAAACTCCAAGTTCACTCATCATCTTTATGGTTGGCCATTCAGAAGACAAAGATGACAGGTTCTCATTCACATTAACGAGCTGACGGCAACGAAAGGGTGGTGAGGAAGAGGCAGGATGGAGGGATGGAAGAAACAGAGAGCGAGAGCAATAAAACTGAGATGAGAAGCCCAAGGCCAACACACTCAGACCCTCTCTCTAAAAAGATGGGCCCTCGGGGGTGGGGGGGGGGGGTAATTTTTGTCATCACAATGGAGAGGAAAACACAAATACACTGCTGTCCTTTTGTATCCTCTGCTGTCTTTTTCGGGAATTCATGAAGTATCAAAGAATCAAATTACTAAAAACTCAACATTCATCAGTTGCCTCTTGGCGCTGATGTGTAAAAGAAATGTCAAACACCTAACAAAAAAGTCTGTTCAAAGAGGAACTAGGGCCAATGTTCCCCAAGCTGATATTTTGATGACCTAGGTCTAAGAATTTCTACTGATCAATAAATCATATTGACCCCATAAAAGACTTTAAGACACTATCTTGACAGTTGTTTCTTCATTTTGTCCCCAGAGGGAGTGATTTTACCACAGAGCTGAGGTCTTTCTCTCCCTTCTCCACTCCATTTCTGTGCCGCCCATATCAGTACCTATTTTTACCATCTGATATGTAATGAGGTGTCAGTACACCTGTGTCTTGGTAGTCTATGTTAATGCTGTAGTCCAAATGTTTGTGGGCATTTCATCTTTCCATACCGCTGGACCATGATGGTCCTGCACCTCTTGTACAAGCTGGAGCGCAGCTGTTCAGACGGTGAGTTTCAGTGATGAATACTAATAAGGGGCTTACTGAGGTGGAACTTTTCTGCTTCTGATGTGGCAAGCATCTGGTGAGAAGAAATAACCGTCTTACTTTCAGGATTTCTGAGTATCCTTGTAAGGCTACTGAAGAGAGAGAGTGTGTGTTTTTGTTTGTTTGTATGTGTGTGTGTGTGTGTGTTAAATGTGTAGCTGAGTCAGCACAGAAGTAACAGGAGGCGGCGGCAGGAGGAGACCAAGGGATTTCCGGAGCCCAATAGAAGAAGCTCCTCAGGAGGATTCATCTGTCCCATTTCATCCCATCAGCCAGTCGCTGAGGTCTTTAGTGTGTGTGTGTGTGTGTGTGTTTGCATGTCACAAAGTGGTTATTGATGGAACTCCTACTTGCTTGGCAGGTTTCCCTGTGTCTGGGGGAATCTTAGCCCAAAGTTGTGGCTGCTGTGCAGGTGTGTGAATATGTGAGTGTATGACAGAAAGTACAAGGTTTGTGTGTAACTTGAGTGTGAGACAAGAATAATAACAGTAAGAGAATCAAGTGTGTATAGGCCAGTGTGAGTTCAACAAGTGTGTAGTCACTCATGTATGATTGACACATGTGTGTCTGACTGCTAACTGAGTTAGGACACACAACTCTCTCCATGTCATCCTGCAGCGGTCTGACTAAGCTGGCTGCAGTGGGCTGGTCTGGCCATCTAGTTTTAAAACAGACTGATTCTGCTGACTCCAAGATAGGCACGCAGACACACACTCACTCAGACACACATAAGCATTAAAGTGCCTTTTCTTCGTGCGTAAAGCAGCTTTAGGGAGTTTTAACAGCGGGAGGTGAGCTGTCAGGGATTTCAAACCTTCAAAGTGTCAAAAAGGGAAAGAATGTGTGTGCGTAGAAGTGCCTGGCCAGCCTACAGGAGTTGAACATCTATATGCTGCATTCACATCAAATGAGCAAGACAGTGGAGAGGAGCCTTCTACCTGAAAATACCATTCACCTCACCTGTCTTCTAGTAAATGTTACTTGGCAATGATCATCTGTATAACATCCTGAATTCTGACGTTACCACCAAACACACAAAGTCAGGTCTACAGAGTGGTACTTTCATTTCTAGAGACCAAAAGCACATTTAATGATGGCAGCTTATAATAATCAATCCAAGCACGGTTCCATACATGCTCCGAGGTTAAATGATATGACAAATACATCAGGAATAACAATTAAACCAATCTGTCCATAATGATGACAGATTTTTTCCACTGTTTACTGGTTACTGTCGACTCTTTTCGCTTTTCACATAAATTTCTGTTTCCTTGAGTATTCAAGGCGTCAGGTGTTAGGCAAATAATTAATTCTATATTTGCAAATGTTTTCAGTAAGATAGTGGTGAAAGGCTGGGATGCAGTGAGAGGGAATTTGAGCCATGTCATGTTTAATTTCCAAATGCAACCACATTTCCTACTAGCCAGGCACACACTGGCAGGATCTTGTGGCTCATCAAATCACACACTGAATCTAAAAGTGCTTCTGCTGGCATCACCAGGAGTTTCATCCAAATGACCTAATCACAGAAAAAAGAGAAAGATAACTAATCTCTAATTAAAAAAAATAAAAATGCCATCTAGTAGGGTAAAGTCATTGTAAAAAAAATGCCATTGTAAACTAACTGTAGACTAATATTGAGGTGACAGTGACACAAAACATGTTGGAAGACTACAAATATCTCATGACATAAAACACTGGGCAGCTAGGCAGCAGGAATCCCATCCATTTGGCCTTTAAGTAATCACAGCAGCACAAATCTTGTGGTTACAGTGTCTAGTTTCCTTTAAGACATCAAATCAAATGCATCATCAATGGCAGTGGCATTTCACTATAGCTTGTGAAAAATGTCGGTCATGATGTTTCGATGGTTTCCAAATGGTCAAAAGAATTAATACTTTAATTAATTAATACAATTATCATCCATCAGGTTCTACAGACCGTGACACCCCCCCATATCACATGATTACAAGCGTATTCTGCTGTACTATACTCCACACATGGAAAGTGCTTGCTAATCCATAGTAGAAACCACAGGTATACAAAATTATTTTGATTTCTTCACCAATTTTCTTGGATGTTCAATAATGGTACAGAAAGAAACCCATCATAATACGTGACAAGGTAACAATTTCTCCACATTAAAGATCCAGAATGAATACAGGGCCAAGATGTTTTAGAAAGCCTTCACTCTATTTTCTAAGGTTACTTTTTTAAATTGCATCATGGCCAATACTATAACCTCAGTGTGACCTAAGAAAGCTTTGTGTTTTTTTTTTTTTTTGTGTTCCAACCCTGAGGAAATGTTCAGAAGGCTTTTTAGAGCTGCCCAGTGGCTACTGAACTTTTGTAATGACAAAACTAAAAAAGAGACAATTTTAAATCCCAACAAGACAGGAACAAAAGTTCACAGCAAACTCGATGTTTTATCTAACTTGCTCTGAACTCTAACCATAATCTTGGTGCCTTTGTCACAAGTGCTTCTCTCTTCAACTTGGCTCACTGAAAGGCACCAATGTCACTGCTCCACTTCAAGTACACACAGTCTTTAGTTCTGTACCCATCCTTTGAAAGTCAGTTAATGTGACTTGCTTTCTAACAACAACTTCTAAAATGTGTGGGTTTTTTTATTACAATTATGTCAGTTACATAAAAATCCTTCATTGTCCTATAACTGAGCAGGACTGTTGTGTTTTATAGCTTTGTGAAAGCTAGGTGAAACCCACTGCACATTTATTTCTTTCAGGTCTCTGATTGTTATTGTCTACCTGTACAATTTTCAGAGTTTGTCGGAACTGCTGACAAAACTTGACAATGCTGTAATTATAGGAGATTTTGATATTCATGTGAATGACTTAGACCCACTTAACAAGGTCTCATTAATTGATACATTAGATTTTGTTCAATGTGTTCATGACCCTATCAAATGAAAGGCTTTTCATCCTCAGATTAACTATCTCTTCAGGTCCACCATCTCTGAATGACCACTCTATTATCCAGTTCCAGAGATTAGGTCTTTCTCTTGATTCTGATGACAGTTATACAGGCCGACATATTAATGCCTTCACCATCACCTCTCTCACTCTCCTTGTCCTTCAGTCTTACACACTTCCGGTTATACTGGCACATTTGACAATTTTCTAATACACCACCTCCAAATCATAGCTTCTCTTTCCAATATTTTTTTTCTGATGTCTTGATACTTACACTTCTTTTAACTAAAAGGCCTACTCTGATGAATGCCAGAGTGACAAATAATATGAATAATATGCAGTCATTCCTATATCTCTGTTTCAGTGAGGCTGCTGTTGATCACAGTCTCCTGAACTTTACTGTCATACAAGGTCCAGTGCTGTCATTGTTCCAGTTCCTCAAGAACCTGATCTATCTTAAGGTACAGTAAGTAACCTCTTTGCATTTGTTCTCTTGTTCATAAGTCAATTATAAAACTAGACAGTTTTGTAGAATTCTCCACTGTGGTCTGGTGTACCTCATGGTAACATTCTAGGTCCTGTTCTCTTCTCCATTAGAGCATTTATGTGCACTTAAGAAACCATATTACAGTCTGCTTTTTTCCAGTAAGCTGATTTCATCAGGTAAAGGCATTCTCTGATTACCTGCGTAACCCGCATTCTCTTCATGTACACACACTACATTTACTGGATATTACCACCTGTTGAGATTATCAGCAAATATGTTCATTTTAGAATTATGTTAACAGTATGCAGTTGTACACATCAATTCAACCAGCCTTTTAAAACTAGCTTTCCTAAAAGAAAAAAACTAAACAAATCCAACAACAAAAAGCCTGAAACTTTTTTCTTAGCACTGATAAAACTGAGATGACTATTATTGGACCTTGGACCATTATGGTCTATTAAAATACACCTAAGGCATATTTTAATAGACCTCATTCCTCAGAACATCAGTTGAAACGTTTGTCCTTGTTGCTTGAGTGTCATAATCAGCTCCACCATCACAACTTCTTTTTACCACCTCCACACTATAACCAGAGGCCAACTATTCTTCTCTTTCTCAATTTCTGACATTATTCCCCCCCCAGATTTGGTTATTGTAATTTCCTCCTCTCAATTCTATGTCATTCATTCACCAGAAACCTGAAACTTATCAAGAACACTGCTGCTACAATCATAAGTGGAATCAGGAAATTTGAACACATCTGATCTCATAGACATAGAAAAATCTTAAAGCCATACTGTACACAGCAATTTTCTCAAATACTTATTCACTTATTCTATATTTACTTATTTAATTTATGTTCTTACCATTTTTGTAGCTTTTGAGCCCTATAAGGATATGCCATGTCATGTGAGTCATATGTCCTTTAAGTGTTGTCTTCTGTAAGACACTAAGGCACTCACTAATCCAATAAGAGCTTGGAAAAATGATTTAGTCAAGAAAACCGCATGGCTGTCAGCGAGATACACTAATGGAAACAGATAGCAATTATTTTGGTAAACACAAGGGGGTAAAATGCACATATGAATTCAAGCACAAACAAAGCATCATAACTGACTGTCTTAGAGAAATGATCTGGTTTGAAGCTTGTTTCTGAAGAAAATGTTTACTGCCAATGCATGGTGTGTGTGTGTGTGTGTGTGTGTGTGTGTGTATGTGTGTATGTGTGTGCGTGTGCATATCTTACCCACGGTTAGCTGACCGGTCAGTTGTCCCTGATCATTCCTAGCATTGACAGTCACATTTCTGTCTGACTGAAGGATTAATGGACTGTCCTAAAGAGAGACAAGGAGGGAGAAAGATGATTAAGACAACAGGAAATTGTATATTCTCACACTCTCACAGCAAATCCATGTATACCGATACACTGCCATAGTTTCCACATATGCTCCCTGCTTACTATTTTTTTCCTGTTACCCCTGCCCTAACCTCACTGAGCACCAGTCAATACTACATTAACCTGAATAACCAATACTGCCTTAGCCTGTATCAACCTTCACAGTTCACACTTGACTCCCTCTTTTCTGCCAGCCTGTCGTACTGAGCATCTAATTTGCATAATATATTCAAAACAGTATCCTGTCTGTGAGTGTGTTTGTTGTTTTCAGTTGTCTGTCAGTGCGTGGACGTCTGCAAAGAGGCAATTGTTCTCAACCTAAATGAGCTAAATGCAATGGTGACCCTGACCTCTGTTCTCATCTTTAAAGCCTGATTGAGCCACACGCTGCCCACATTAGTTTACATTCAGTGGATGAGCATTGCAATGAATGCAAACTCCATGTCTTCCATTTTCATTATGTTCCAAACTCAATCTAACATCTCATTGTGTCTCTCTCTCAACCTCTTACCCTCCCTCTTTATCTTTCTCTGTCGCCACTGTGTACATCAGTCTGCAAAATCTTCTTTTCTCACATTCTTAACCAACTTTTCCTTCGTTCTTCTTCTCGCTTTCATTATATTGCTGCACTTACATCATTTTCTTTGTTATTCCTCTTCCCTTCACTTCTCTCCCTCTCTCATGCTCTCTTTTAAATTGCTTATTTGTTTTGGCGGCGTGAAATGAATAGATCACAGGTGACCCAATTTCTCTGTTGATTTCCCCAAATTAATATCTTGCTGCATTCCGGTCTGAATTCCAAATGAGAATTGTGTTAAAATTGGAAAGTCGCTGATCTGTTGAAATAGAAAAATCCTCTTTTTTCCTTGTCTTGCTTCCTCTTCACTCTCAGTCTCACTCTCTCTCTTTTGTGCTATTTGTTATGGATGGGTATTCATTGTTTCGTGGTCTGCTTGTGCGAGTCGAGACCAAATTTCTAATATGTCACACCTGTCTGTGCTCTATTTTGGAGTGTCCAGGGACTCCTGGCACAGGTTGATCACAAACACAAAAACAAACCACTGCACAAGCATGAGGGACAAATACAAGTTATAGACACACAGAAAACACACTCACAAAAAGCATACACAAACACAATACAAGCGGTGACAAACAGGACTTGTGTTTGACTACATGTGGGTAACGTACACACCTACACACCTGCATAGAAACATTCTAGATGTGAACAAAATAATATCCAAATGAGTGCTCAGGTCCAAGTTCATACACACCACTGCGTCTGTGCACAGACACACACCACCCACTCATACAGAGTCAGGTAACAAATTTGCAAAACAACAAATGAACGCCCCACACGGTGTATTGTGCATTGCTTCCCTCATCGGTTTCTTAACGCATGTTTGCTGGATTAATTATTTTCAACGGGGCGTATGATAGGCTTCACTATATTATCTTTCCACTCTGTTTAAAGCGATGGGCGCTTTGTAAAGCATGACAGATGTAATGTGCTTTGAATCATTCCAGCTCAATGGACAGTGTGCATGAACAGGCAAGATCCCATTCACTTAGCGCAGGACTCTGTCATTTAGAGGAGGGACCATAGTTGGAAAGTCTTATTTGATTAAGCACTCATATGCAAATGCATGGAAATAAGGGCAGTAAATAATTGCTGCATATTAAACAGCTGCTAATGTCTATTTATATAACAGCTGATTGAAGCCAAACAATCTGACTGGTGGTGCTTACGTGAAATGTAGGAGCAGGTAACAATAATGACTTGTCCTTCTTGATGAGAAAATTGTTCATGCTTCAAGAGGCCATAGTAATCACAACACATTCACACCACTGGTTACCAGTTTTCACTTAAATATTTTCAGAATTAACTGTGTGTCATCACTACAAAACTATTAAAGAATGGACAGGGCTTGTGCTAGTTAACATCCATGTTGGCACATGATACCCTGGTGAAATCTCCACTATGATTGTGACAAAGTTGTATGGAGAGCTTTTGCATGCTCTGCATCAGCTGACAGGCACTGTGCACAAACATGCTAAGTGCTATGTGACTAGTCCACACAATATAGATAGTTAGTAGTACAGAAATAAATATTTGTGAAAACTTACTTGTAAAGATACAGTAAAGCTATTATTGATAAATAATGAATATACTTTGTAAATATCCCGATAAATATTTGCCTCCTTCTTGTTGCTCAGTTCAGTTAAATTCAATGTGTTTATTTGGCTATGAGTGCCACACAAACAATATTAATAAGCTGTTCAAATAAAACTGATTAAAGTATCCCTCCATATGTTGTGTTGAGAACCTATTCAGTCAGTTTTCTGTGATATTAAAGGTTCATTTCTCTCCATGAAAGCACCTCTTTAAAACTCTGATCTTCAATGAAGTTTGCATGATGTTTGATGATAGTTTGATGTTTTCTCATTTTAATGTTAGTTTGATGTTGGTCGCACTTTTGGAGTTGAACTGAAACGGTTTTTGCACTGCAGAATGGCAGTCGTTTGATTTCTTAGATTTAAATCCATCGGGTGATGCATATATCATCTTTAACATTGTTTGATCTTAGAAATCTAATCAGAATTTGAATTGTGTGGACAGGGTTTATAGTGGGTGTCTAGTTTTATTGCTATTTACAAACTGACATATACTACTGATACATGACAATATGGCCCTGACATTTTTTTTCATGCCAGTTGCAGCAGCTGCACTCTGATACCGACTGCCAACATATTTTGCTGTGGCCAATTCACAGCAGCCTCACAATAATTACAGATGAGTCCACCTCAGCCCATCCAACAGCACAGTCACACACAATAATTCTGCATAAGCATGCTGATTAAAAGAATGAGGGGGCCCTACAGCATTAAAACATAAAACACATCACACATTTCTACATCAGCTAACCAATGTTATATGCATTATAGTTATAGAATTCAAGTGTATAGATGGAGATATCCCTGAGAATATGTTCAAATATTCAAAACTAGTAGATTTTTAAATTAAGGACTGTAATTAAAGCTTAATCAAAGAATACCAACAAGCAACAGCTAATTGTATCCAAGACTATATTCAAATCATGTTTATTTTGTGGAGAAGGTTGATTTGTCAAGATATGTAATTAGATTACATTACATTTTATTTGATTGGTAGGCGAAACTGGATGTAAGTGACAGCAAGCAGTAATATGAGTTGAAGTGGGGGTGTGCTCAAGAAGAGCTGGTCTGTACAACATGAGAAGACTAAAGTCTGTATGGTTGTACTAAGAGGCCACAATCAAAGAGAAGTGAAAAGCAGTGAAAACAAACAGAGCTTAAAAGAGAAGATGCTTTCCAACTTCGGCACACCTGGCCTAATCACCATACAGAGAAATTTACCTAAATTCAAATATTTAGTTATGTGAAATGCATACTCTAACAGCAGTGGCACTTATTAAAAGAAAAAGTTAAAAAGTCAAAATATGGTTTAGTGTGCACATGTATAATTTTCTCACATATACCATACATCATTTGTGATGTTAACTTTATGTTCACTGCACTTCTCTGTTTATATCCCTCTCCTGCTCTATGCATTGTCCCTCTGGCTTTTGTATTTACTATCTCCCTCATAAATCTCCCTTCATCGTGTGAAATGTGCACAGAGGCACAAATAAATACACTAAAGGCAGACACATCATGTTCTCTCTTGTGAGCTGACACAACACACACCACAGCACCATTAATTCAGTTAACAGTTTAATTTTGCTTTGATTATGGATACAGACACAGGGCTTCCAGCCTGAGGTAGCCAATGTAATTACTCAGGTAATAATAAGCTCGTGGACTCGTGGATCATCATCACACCCTCCGGCCACCAGTGCAGATGGGTCCTAATAACAGCTTTCAGCTCGGCTGTCTCACTGTCTGTCTCACTAACTGACTGACTGTTCTTCTGTCAGTCTAAACAGGTCTAGACTCAAGAGTCATGAATGATGTGATTGGTTATTTGTGTTAAGTCAACACTTTCATAACAGCTTTCAGTTCTCCTGTCTGTCTCTTATGGTCTGTCTCACTAGCTGTCTAACTTCATACAGTATATGTCTCAACAGCGGTGTACTCAGGCCTCATACAAGATACATTTGGTTGATTCATCTTTGCCATCAGCCTAATAACGGCTTTTAGCTCTCCTGACTGTATCTCTATGATTGCCTGTCTCACTGGCTGACTGAATCTCTCTCTCTCTCTAAAAGGGCATGGGCATGCGCTTAACAAGAAATACTGTACTTTTAGCTGTCAATCTAATAAAAAGCTTTCAGCTCTCCAGTTCCTGGTCTGTCTCAATCTATTCCTGTCTCTCTTACTTTCCAAAAACCCACCTTTTTTTCAGCCAATAAACCTGTCTGTCTGCAAACTACGTTTGAGATTAGATTAAACTGAATTCTGCAGTTATGTCAGTATTTGTAATTATGGTTGGGTGTGGCCATAAGCACAAATAATATACAGTATATTGTAGGTTTTAAAGATTATGTAACGGACACAATTTTTCAAACCTTCTCCCAGGAACCTGAACACACCACCAAATAGATAGAATATTCTCTGCAATTAATTATCCAGTTCAATGAGTTTGCAATTACTGCTTTTTTTTTTCTTTTTTTTTCTACAGCAAACTTGTTTGTCTTTACACATCAAGTGGCTACAGAACTTGGGAATTCACATTTTTCAGACCAATGTAACTCTAATATTCACTCTATTTCTTTTTCTGTGTTTTTGGTTTCCACCAACTCCTGAACTGATTTTATGCAATGCAAACATGAAGATGAACAATGGTGTTCCTTGACAGGAGGGAAATCTAGCTTTATAGTTTAAGTACTGCAGTCTTTGAAACATGTAAAGACTTGAAAAAAGAACATCAATGTGGTGATTGGACAAAGAGACTCTTAAGATATTTACTAGACACTCCTTGAGAGATGATCCCAATCTTACCTTAACAGCTACCTACCTATCCATAAATGCTGATTCATGTGTATTTCTGTGTTAATCTGGGAAGAGTCCCACTGTTATAGATAATTACCTGGTGGTAAGAAGGTAGCAATGGCAAGACAGATTGGGGAAGCTGAAACAGAACTTTGTTTAAATTCATGGGTAAAGACAAGTAAACAGTATATAGTCTAAGCTAAAACAGAATACCAATCAAACAGTGTGTGATAAAGTGCCTGTGGTGGCCTTCCATTCCTCTTTCAATTTTAATTCGGCTAATTAGCAAGGACTATTAAATAAGTGATGTGTTTGTTGGTGTGCAGTGCTAATTTGTTGTTTTTAGTCCCCGCGGCCATATAACAACAGAAAATAAACCAGTGCTGCTCATGAGTTTACTCTCAGGGTACTTGGATTCAATATGTTCAAGTGTCTTCATGTGCATTCAGGGGCCTTATCATCTATTTAACATGTCATCAATGTCCTGCACAAGCCTTGTGTCAACAGTTTTGAGATTAGTTTAATCCATTTAAAACTTAAAGTGACAGCTGAGATGAGACTGAGCCAGTCAAGTTGTGTCGGATCTCTGTGTGTGAGTGTATCTGTGTGTATGTGGTACAAGGCCCAAGCATAAGATTGGAGGTCAGGTCCCTCTGTAAATTACTGAAATTATTTTAGACCTTTGTGTCAGAAACATTAAACACCAATCATGCTGCTGCTTTATGAATATCAAGTCTATTTATGGTTTCTTTTTAAAATAATTTGAAATTTAAGTCCATGGAGCTAGCAATTTAAATGAATACCATCATTTGAAAGCCAGTGTTATAGGAAAAAATTATTTTCCATAATCAAATTGTCTAATATCTCCAATGAGTTACAGTGAACACTTTCTCTAAAACTGAATTAATTAATGTATCTGAGCAACTACAATTGTTCTAACTGGCTGCTGCTGGAAAACATGGTAAAGCCCTATAACCTTGGTACGGGGGGTGGCTTGCTCTTCCTGGCTAGCTGACCTCAAAGTTGATGGAGCCTTGGCATGCAGATTACTGGCATATAACATATGAACTGAGATTGCTAATTCTGGGGCCCTGGTACCTCCAGGGTCCTCCAAGGACTGCAGTGTTCGCGAGGGTGGCAGTACTGCCAAATTTCATGCACCTGTTGCATGAAAATCTTCTTTCTGCTTGAGGAAGGCAGTGTTGGATTCTCATCATCCTTGGTAAACTAGACTTAATTTCACCTTGAATCTGGCAACTGTGACATGATGGTGGGTAACTGAGAATCACAAAATCTTAGGAGGAGCGCTGCAGAAAGACTTTCTGAACTGTCAAGTTGGATGTATAATTAACTACTTCAGTGGCTGCTGTGCAGTTAAGGAAATTAAGGTCAGGAGGTTTCTCATGGGTGGACCTCAAAGCACTGCTGATGCTGCTGCTCAGTTTTGCATTGGGATAACAATACTGTACTGTATAGGGATCTCCACCTGCTGCTTTAACACAGGTTTCAATTGGATGATTTTTTTAAAAATTATATTCATTTCATTTTTGACAACAT
This sequence comes from Lates calcarifer, assembly GCF_001640805.2. NCBI lineage: Eukaryota > Metazoa > Chordata > Actinopteri > Centropomidae > Lates > Lates calcarifer. The sequence continues at coordinate 12,869 of NW_026115279.1, forward strand.
TGTGTATTCACTGATGTATACATATAACTTGTTTTATCTGTCAAAATGTTCAACACCCAAATACAGTCAGTTTACTATCATACATCACAAAAAACATCAAATCCTTGAATTTGAAAAACTAAAACCAGGTCATTTTTGCTTGGGAAATGACTGAAATAATTATTATCAGTTACAAAATTATCAAAGTAGTTGCCAATTGAACAACTGACATCTTAATTAACTAATTAACAGTTGTTTTGATCACATTAATTTTCCTGTAGCACTGTTGTCACACTTACACATGACAGTTTCAGGAAACTAAACACCCATGTCTACCACCAACAGCGACCCACATTTAAAAAAATGCAACACAACAATGTATTACATGTGGTGTGTCTAGTGCCTTAAAAAAACAACAATAACCAAAAAAAACAGAGGAATTCAGCATTCTCTTTTTTTGTTAAAAAACATGTCAGCAAGGAGCTAATAGTGTTCATTGTGAATCTATCTTTTGCATAAAGGCAGTGTGCATTTTTGCTCACATAGGCTTCTGCTTTTTTTATTTACATACACAGCTTAGTAAGAAGAACAGGTGTGTGCTATTTGCAAGTCTCCAGACGCCACCATAAAACAACTGAAACCATTAATCCAGCTCTCCTGGTAGATGAAAAATAATGTCTTTTCACACCTTCCAGGCAATCTCCTCATGATTCATCTACACATTCAAGCTAATCCAACAGTATTTACAATAAAAGGAAATAAATATCCCGATTCTGCAGATAAACTACTTAAATGAACTGTGCAATGTCAAGATTTTTAGGGGATCAATAATATAAATTACTCCTTTTGCTTTTATTCCTGAAAAGTTTACTGGGTGAACTAATAGCGTTTTCTGGGGTCACAGGCTCCAGTGTGCCTCCAAGTCCCACTGCTCTCTCTGCCAGACTGATACCTAAAGAATGGATTGTTCTTTACCAGAGAGGGAAAAAGGTTGAAAACAGATACAGAGAAATGGAAAGGGTGAGAGAGACAGAGGGGTACAGTGGGGTGCTGGGCTTGGGGTAAAACAAGGTTGATGAAAGGGAAGAATGTGGGTAAAGGGGCACAGAAAGCAAGAGTTGGGGGTAGGAAGGAGAAAATGGGTAAACAGAGACCTCCCGGCTTCAGGCTTGCGGAGCGATAAATCTTGAAACGAGGAGAGAGAAAAAGAAGCGGGAGAGCAAGATAGAGATGGAAGGCAGAGGAGAGTAAACTGCAGAGCATTTGTTTTAGAGATAGACACACTAAATAGATCCATACACAGAAGCCGCTAACGTCAGCCCTCTGCTTTCTGCCTCTCCACGATAATGTATGGTGCTTAAGGGACCAGTCAACAAAGTCACACAGCTCCAAAAAAATATATGCTAGGTGTAGAAGATGACTTAGCTTAGATGAGCCACTTTTGTGATATTGCAAATTGGGGTTATTTATTTCAAATTCAGGATATTTTGGAAAGATATGCAGAACATATTTATACATTTTGTCATGTGCATCAGCTATCTTTGCTAAATGTTTGATTTGTGCATGTTTTCCTGATACAGGGGATGGTCGCTCTCACCAGTGATTCAACTTGCATTTTCTTCCCCAACATCTGAATGATTTCTGAATGAATATAAATATAAGTATATTAATAAGATTCCTGAAATGCATCTAATCTGTAGTGAAATGAGCATTTTGCTGTAGCCCCTGGTGAAAAGAGTTTTTACCCATGTATTTCATATTCCTAAGGGGGAAAAAAATACTATCCTGCAAGTGAGGGTTTACAAATGATACCTTCCAACCTGAGGGCTTAGAGATAAAATACATCTGAGGGAGTTTTACATAACATTTGAGATTAAAGCTCCAGAATACATTTTCATATAATGGTTTTAAGCCCACAATCCGAGGATACTGTTAGTCCTGTTGTGGCATTAGTCAAATATTTTTGCGAGAGTTTCTGCTGTGGCTGAACAAAACCTGTCAGGGCATGATAAGAGAAAAAATAGTAGACAAAATATAAATAAGAATACAAAAATAAATAAGTCACAACTGTGTGCATGCTGGCAATACTGCATACAACTGTCTTTGACTCCAACCAGGTAGTCATTGCTCATTTTTCTTTTCTTTACTGCAGTCTCTGACTTACTTATTAATGTATGTTGAACTGGTATTGTTTGATGTTGTGCTATCCACATACAGACAGAAAGACAGCTGCAGTGTTTGTTGGGATGATGTTTTAAGCAAAACACAAGCTCTTGTCCTAAACTTGGACAATATTATTTATCTTTTTTATTCTTGTGAAAACATTTTCTCCTCATTAAAACCCATGCAGGTGCAGGAGTATAGCCTTAACAAGTTTCAAGTCCATCACAGGTTGAAGCACAACACACTCACATTCACACTTATAGATAGGTTTTTTTTAATGGGCAGTTCTGCACTCAGAAAAACCACACTGACAAGCACGTTTAAACCACCATCTCCAAATATATTTATAAAACTAGAAATGCCTCAGCCAACCATCAGTTGCAGTTAATTAGTGTGTGATTTTTTAAAATTATGGTCAAAAATGTGTTTTTGACTTTTGACTTCAACTGTAATTCCAAGTGAACATTTGTGTGAAATTTAAAGAACACCTTGTGAGATCAATGACCTTAAATTTTGATCTTTCACCAACAAATTCTAACCACTTCTTCCTTGAGTGCTAGTGAATGTTTGTGCCAAATGTAATGGTATTCCCTCCAGGCATTCCAGATAAATAGCACTCACAAGAGGTCACCATGTCTTTGCCCTTTGACCTCTGACATGCAAAATCTTATCAGTTCATTGTCCAAGTGAAAGCAAAATTTGAAGAAATTCCCTCCCACATTCCACAGGCCAAAAATGTGTTTTGTGAGGGTGACCTTGACCCTTGACCACCAAAATCCAATCAGTTTATCCTTGAGTCTAACATGTATCAAATTTCAAGATGTTCCTCCACAGCTGAACTTCTTGTGAGAATCACACTCATGAAAATGGTACGGATGTACAGATGAACAGAGAACAAGAAAATATTGAAGCTGCAAGCATGAATGAATGGGCCCTAGCATGGGATGTAAATTCCCAATGGGGTTATAACTATACCTGAATATTGGCATGTAGATGTGTTCAGGCCATGACACTTATCAGATATTTTAAATTTGAGGCAGATTGGACAGTGCATATGGGAGTTACAACAACTTCCTGTTTAATGGCAAAGCATCGAAATTCGCCATGGCGACACAGCAAGGGCGGCCCATGAAGACTCACAGTCACCATTATGATCTTAATGCTTGTCTGACCACATTTGAGGTGAATCAAATCAACCTACTAAGATGAAACACATCATTTCCTGTTGCCAATAGGTGGCACTATGACTATACCTGAATACTGGCATGTAGATGTGTTCAGGACATGATGGTTAGCAAACATGTGCAGTTTGGGGCAGACTGGACAGTGCATGCGGGAGTTACAACGACTTCCTGTTTAATAGCGAAGCATCGAAATTCCCCATGACGACACAGCAAGGGCATCCCATGAAGACTCACGGTCTTCACAATTCAGCACCTTTATTATCTTAATGCTTGTCTGACCACATTTGAGGTCAATCAGATCAACATAGATAAAACACATGATTTCCTGTTGCCAATAGGTGGCGCTATGACTATACCTGAATATTGGAATGTAGATGTGTTCAGGACAGGTTTGTTGTCAAACCTGTGAAATCTGGGGCAGATCAGACAATGTATACATGAGTTACATCAAGTTCCTTGTTAATGGCGTAACGTCGAAATTTGCCACAGCGCCACAGAAATGCCCTTCAACAGAACATCAAAATTTTCACAATAAGGCATCATGAAGTGGATCACATCAACGTGCTGGTAACAGAACATCAAAGTCCAAAATATGTAATTTCCTGTGGTGTGGCCAATAGGTGGTACTATAACATATTCTGAATATTCACATGTGGGTGTGTTCATATTGGGACCCTTAACATCACTGTGAAATTTAGGGCTAATTGTTTTCAGTATGTCCAGGGGGGGCACTATGGAGCCATTTTACAGTGCCAATGAACAAGACCCCTGTCAGATGTCAATTTTTGCCACGTCTGATGCGTGTGCAAAGTTTTGTGAGTTTTTGAGCACGTTTAGGCCCTCAAAAATGCGATTTTAGCGTCACAGGAATAAGAATAATTCCTATGATTACAATAGGGCCTTTGCACGCTAGTGCTCGGGCCCTAATAATGCCTCTGGCCACAGCTCTAACTCTGTGGAGGCATAAACGCGTAGCCAGTCATCATCCTTTTTTCAGTCAAAGCAGGTCAGTGTCCATGCTTGTCTTAAGGGACTTTGCTCATCATAAACACCTGGTTTTGTGTGCATACATTGCCAAAGCATATTTTAGTGTTTATTAACCACTGTATGCACACACACAGGGAACCCAGCGATGAAAAGTGATAGCACATGTATGTGACTCACTGCGCACAGTATAAATGCACTCCATGAACATCATGTTGCTATGTCTGCTGTAGCTGTCTTAAACCTGCCTGGAGGCAAAGTGAAATCAATTGTTGTTATGGCAATGAAGCAACGAGGTGTTGAGTCGTGATCCTGCACTGTGGGACTATTGTGAGAACCAGCAGAAATAATCCGTCATATAAAAGATACATGTAGGCATGTGCGCTAACACACAACGTACTACACACACACACACACACACACACACACACACCAGTCTGCAGAACACATGTACTCACACTCAAGGTCATTATACTTATACAGTGTTATCAAGTATTCAGTGTGTGTTCAAACATTAACAAGCTTGAACATCTAGATGCAGCGTGGAAGAGTGTCTACAGCTGCATCATGGTCATATTTGTCTCTAAGGAAGCAAATTTTCCCTCAAGTTCTGTGTCCTGTGGCATGGTTGAGTAGTGGGGAAGAGAGAAGATAAGTGGAGAGGATGGAGGAGTAGAGGAGAGCAGAGCAGATAAAGTTGCAAAGATCCATTTGCCATGAAATATTCCCCTGTGGTACAAATACTTGAGGTGAAAGAGGAATAAGTTAACTCTGGAGAAGTATGTATGTATGAGAGAGCGTGTGTGTGTGTGTGTGTGTGTGTGTGTGTGTGTGTGTGTGTGTGAGGAGACTGTATGTAGCATATGTGAGCATTACAAATGTGACAATGTTTAACCTTGTTCACCTGTTTATGTCTAAATGTATGTGCTTGTGCATGTGTGTGCGCGCGTGTGTGTGTGTATTTATGCTTGCCCACGCAGACATGTCTAGCTGCTAATAGATTATTGATCAGAGTCAGTTTCTGAGACCTGTAGTGGCTGAAACACACACATACACACACAAACACTGACTTGCAGTCTCCTGTATACTTTTACTGAAAACAACTTAAGGCAACTATTTCCAAAATTTGTTTTTCTTTGTTTCTTACTTGCTCAGTCATGACTCAAACGTGACTGGTGCTCTGTCGTTTCCATTGGCACACTGGCTGTGAGGCAGGTACCGGAGACTCATGGATTCCAAGCAGCAATGTTATGATATGTATTTCAAAATTCATTTAACATCTGATACTATTCCTTTATATATATTTTATTGCTCTGGTACCCCTCTTTCTTCTTGTAGTTCCCTTGCTTTTTCTGTTCCATCCAATTCCCCAGAGGATCATAACAGATCCTTTTTCATTTGTACTGAACCCATGGGTCTTCATGTGTGTATGTGTGTGTTTCAAGCCCCCCCCCCTTTAATGGCTCTTCGCTTTAACCCTGTCACCTCTACAGAGTCAGGACAATCCATTCTATCAAAGCAAGAAAGATAAGATAGCTATCATAGCTAGCAGAAATACATAACACGTTACAAATTATTGGTTTATTACTAGCTTTAAGGCTGCTTAATTCAAAACTAATCTTGATCCAACTTATCATTGCTAGGGAAAACACAGCACAAGAATGTACTGGCTTATTCTTTGACTTGAGGTTATCGATTTAAAACCTGATCCACATCACAGACAGCACAGTCATAGTTAAAACAATGAAACAAAAACAGGAGAAGAAAATAGTTCAAGAACTGACAAGGATATGGCTTTCAACAAAGACAGTTTTTGTTTTACCAGCTATTATAGAGAACAGAGTATGACATGGTGAGCACCCAAACACATCAACATGTTGTTTTCCTGAGTGACCAGTCAATTAAATATATATCTCTCTCTCCTCTCAACACTTACTTATGTGTCTTTTATCCAGCTCAGCCTCAGCAGCTTGTTATCCCACAGTCATAGCCATTAAATAATGTAGGCTCTCTGGCCCCAGAGGAGCAGTGTTAGAAGGGATGTGGCTGCTTCAAACTGAATACTCTGATTCACTGGGGGCTTGAGACTGGTGGGAGTTTGTTCATGTTCATATTTTCTATAAAGACCCAATTCTGTTAAATAGCACAGGGGGAAAATGCTGTGCAATTCTTCTGTCTGCATAGAAACTCTTTGAAGAAGGAATTTGGTAGAATTTATGAGATTTTTCTGAACTTTTTCAGATGGGCTAAAAGTTTCAGAGTGTTTGTCTTACTGGATTCTTGAGGATTTATGCTAGGCCAAAACCCAATCAAGTGTGACAATTAGCTCTTTTGGGGTGAAATGATAAATCACTAAGCTCGTTTATCTGTAAAAATTCTGTGCAGTTTTATCAGTCTTTTCATGAAAATAATCAACAGAGAAAAGATAATGAATGCTTTTTTGTTGTTGTTGTTGTTGTTTTATAAACCTTGTCTCTAACATTCTTTAGCAAGGCAACCTTTGAGTTTGCATTTGGTTTCCTAACTGAAGCCTTAATCAAAGCTCCTCTGGGCTTTTTGGCTCATTTTCTAGCAGTTCAGTATGTCTTGTGGTTTGTTAGTGTCTCATTGCTGTGACAGGGATTTCCTGATGTTGGCCTCTCTGCAGAGCTCTCAGCCATGTGATGAAATCCCCAGTCGAGTAGCTGCCTCCATAATTACTGGGAATGGTTTACAAGGGCGGGACATGAGAGAGATGAAGTGGATTCTCTTGATGGTGAAACATTGCATAAAATGGAACATGGGAATGGTTTACAAAGATGAGAGGAGAGTGTGAGGGGGACAAGTGGGAATTGATGTGAGGGATAAGACATGATGGAGATAAAAAAGGACAGAGAATGGTTTCAATCCATGGAGCTAAATGAACATGTTGGAGCTGACTCATTTTCTAAAATATATGGTGAACATGAAGTCATTATTTTCCAGTATGAGAAGGTTGGCCACAGCTGGATTTCTATCTGACGTCACACACCAGCAGCCAAGAGATGAGAGAGAACTTAGATATCATCTGTCCATCATGATTGGTTTGAGCAGCAAGATGTGAAAGCCATTATAGACTAGGTGCTGAGTCTCCACACACACACATAACAAAAGGCAACTGAAGTGAATTTGCAAGATTTCCACTCTTAATGTAAAAGATGGAACCTAATGGGAACAGTTTGCAAGGAAGGGGCTACAGCCAAGGAGCCAAATTTTACATGATTTAAATGGTAGATGAAACATAGAGGACAATAATGGTTTCCAGGAATGGAACAAGAGAAAGTGGACTGGGGATTAATGTAAAGGATAGGACAAGAGAGACCCAAGAGTAGGCATGAACTGGTTCTCAACCATGGGGAAGAGTACATCTTAGAAACTGTTTTCCCATGAAAAGAACTGATGGAACAGCAGACAGAAACCAAGAGCTGCATAAGATGAGCCAATTACTTATTGTTCTCCATTTTCTGCAAATGACAAACCGAAGGAGTTTACACACATGTGACCTTAAAGAGGATTAGAAAAAATATATAAATGTAAATAACAAATTGCATAGACATATGAGTGAATAATCCATCAAGTTGTTTATTTACTCAAATGTCACATATGCTACTAGGAGTAAGGAGTGTGCACATCTACTGATTCACAATCACTATGCATTTAAGCACTTACCAGTACATAGCTGGTTTTATCTATTGTGCTGCCTTCAAGTAGCCAACAACTCCCGAGATATGAAAGTAATGTAAGCACTTAAGACTGTAGCATAGATTTCCTCAAAGGTACAGTAGGTGCTGAAGGAACTAATATGCTAGTTCTACAGGAAGTAAACAGTGACCAAGGATGGGACAAGAAAAGGCATGTGGACGCAAGAAGGATGAAGTACAAAATCACACTTTCATCTTTCTCTTCTGTCATTTTCTTTTACTTTTTCTTTGAACTCTCTTTCAACTGTCTTCTCTTCAATTAATTTTCAAGTCTCAGTTGTTCAGGCAACTGAAGACCCCCTGCTTATTTACATTCTTGTTATATCTCACTTTGATCTCCATCCAGTGCTTACTGCTTAATCTTAGTTCCCTCTGCTGTGTTCCTTACTTTCTTGTCCTTTACCTATACATATCTGTGCTCCCTCTTAAAGATACACACAGGGGTATGCTTTATTAATCATTCACCCATTCCTATGGTACAATATCAGACAACTGAAAAGTATCTCAAAGGTATAAACAATAAAAGTGTGTTGAATTTGCAATATAAACTACACAGTCCATTTTTAATATTCAGGATAATTTTGTATTTAGTACTTCTGAATGTACCTTTCAGATACCAACAATCCTTTGAGACCATTTGCTTGAGCTGCAAATATCTGTTCTGTCTTTTGTCTTGGGATTTCGATTTCGTCTTCTCTTCCTTTCTCCCTTCTTTTCACTGTCTCCTCTCTATTTCTCAGGACTGCCCGTCAGATTTGGTTCATGGTTCCTGTCTATTTTTCATCCACTGTGCTTTGATCTGGGTCTTCATCCTCCTCAAAACTCAGGCAAAGTTTGCTTTGTCTTTCTTCATAGCTGTTTTTGCATCATGTGTAGTTAATGACAAACTACATCACCGGCTCTCAGCACCTTTTGTCTCTTTCTTCTCCCTCTTTGTGATTGGTATATCACAGAGTTTGCCTTTTATGTGTATGTCTATCCTCTTTTCAGGTTTCTGTGGTATAGAGCTGGTTTTGTGCTCAAAGTACTATAGAGCTGGCTGGGATAGACTGACTGGGTTGGGGCTGTAAAAAATGAACTTGACATAGCTACCGCACTGGTACTGCTGCCTGCTGTCAATACCTAAACCAACCATCAAGGTTGTTGTATAGGAGTTCCTATATAACAGCTTGTTACCTGCCTGCCAGGTTTTTATGGGATGCATTTGGTTATTAAGGGTTGCCCCATCTCTGGATTTACAGTTTTAAGGAGGCATTTTCTATTATGCATTGTGGTTACAGAATACTGGCTTAAAGTTGTGTATGTTGCTGCATATGTGAGTATCAGTCACCTAGTCAACTTAGGCAAGGGTCTCTTGACTGGAACACTGGATTTCCCAGATATCTTTGGAGCATGATGCATAATGGAAGCTTCCCATTGTCTGGTATGATAATTGGCTTTTCTGTTCCACAGCTGTGCCAAGCTCGAGCATCTTAAGGGAAAAGAGCATCTTCAGTCATCCCCTCAGCCGTGCCAGACTGACATTTGAGTACAGCAATGAGATTCTCTCAGTGGCAGATCTATTACTATGTCACTGCACCCCAGCCCCCACCTCTATGTCAAGGCAAACTTAATCCTTCATGATTTTACTGGGAAGAACATCATGTGGCATCAACTAGGAAAGCATGTCTAAATCCTGCTTCCTTTTAATTATTTAGGAAGTGCTGGAGACATTTTCCTGGAGCAGTACCTCCCTACAAAAGGTGCCATACCTTGACACATGTGAGTCTCCAGTCTGCCAAGTCATATGCTCTTGTCAGAATGTCAAAAATAAATGTAACAATTTTAATTGAATATAAAACGAAGAATGTAATATTACACACTCAAAACTACCCAATCATCTCAAAAATAAGAAACATTCCTTAAACATGTCTCATAAAAAATATGAATCTACTGATAATTATACTGAAGATTAAAACAAAGAGTTTAGTGCTGAACCTAAACCGTTTTCACAAACTCTAGCCCTGTTTTTAATGAAGGGAAACAGCCTCTCGAATCTTGGCAAAACGCCTTAAGAGATTTATCCTCATCTAGAGCACTGGGGTTGGCAGGGTGGAAGAGAAGGACTGTAGCCACTCCAGGGATCGGATGAGTCTTGCTTAGAAGCAGGCATCTCTGCCTGGTCCTATCCTTTTCCCATCTACTGCTCAACTCTCTTTTTCCTTTTTTTTTGACCTTTTTGGTGGTGTCCCTAAGGTCGATCCTAAAATTCTTTGCAGATCTCTTCTGATGTGAACAAAAATAGATGATGGAAGAATTCATCATGACCAATATAGCTAGATACTGTATGTGTGTACACATTATCCATCCCATACAGTTCAGGTAAGGAGAAGAACTGCTACAAGCCAGCATTTCCAACACAGATGTGGAATACAGCAGTTTCACTGTGTTGGCAGGTTCTGTACAAAGAAGCCAGATGTAAGCCACCACCAGAGTGGCAGTGTGCTACTTAATCAACAAATTTGCACTGATGTCACAGTGCTTTCCTCTAATTATTCACCAGACCTAGAGCACTTAACCATTAGGTGTTGTCCCTTCAATTTACTTCAGGAGTTCTGCTCTGCAATTATAAATGCAAATGATAAATGCATGAGGATACTCATCCTGAGGCTGTTTTTATCATGGCATGGGGACTGTGGCACTTTACCATCACCACATATCTGTTCTCTAACTGTATACAAGCTGCTCAAGACTGCAAACCACAACCTATATAGCTCAGACATTGAACTGTTTACATTTTACTATCATAAACCCCACATCTGCATCTGAGTGTTTAGTAGCCTAGTTCCAGAGCTCTAAATCACTGTCATATCTCAGATTTGTTCAGTGATTCAGAGAGGTCTGGTGTTGTGCTGAACAGTGGCTTCTCCCAATTACAGAAAGAATTAGACCAATTAGAGCTTTATATATGTGATTCAAAACAGGGTCATCATTTTCCTTAGCTATATCCATAAAAAACATGACAGAAAAGTGTCCATGAAAATGGTGAAAAGGACAGATATTTAATACTGACACAGATAGTTACATAAATAACAACTGCTCTCAATTCAATTCTGCATATATCTTTGATTATGCTCCTTGCAACCACTACAGTCAACTAAAATGTTGTTGAGACAGATATGATCAGTGGCTACTGATTGGTTGGGGCAAATAAGCTAATGTGAGCCAACCTGAATGAATGAAATGAAATAAAATGGTTAAATGTCAGGCTATGTGTTCGGAGCATCACATGTGGTCAGTGGATTATTGTAGTTGAGAAGTTTCTCCATACATTTGAATTCATGCAAAGCCAAAAACGTCGACATTTTTAGAGCCACCTTCCAAGCCTACAGGCGGTGACAGTTTTATAGTCAAAACACAGGTGTTTGGTAGAATATTCCTTTAGGGAATTTGTAAGTTTCATTAGAGACAAGTTTGCAACTGTGAAGGCTTGGCTTTCCTGCTGAGTTAGCATAAGACACAAGAATTGCCATATGTGGATGTTGCACTGGAACAGCAGAAAATGAAACCTGCTTACTTTGCACTAACATTCATGTAACTTAAATGCAACTGATCCATGTACTATCTCTTTTTTGTCAAGCACTTCCTCTCTCTCACACACACATAGAGGAACAGTACAATATGTAATTAAGGCTGAACCACATTGTACCAATGATCTGCACACTGGTAATTAAATCTAATCTGTGTGTGTGTCTCCTTAGTGTGAATACGTGAGTCTTTGTGCGAGTGTGTGTATGAGTGTGACTGTGTGCTTAATGTCATAAGACCAGAGCAGTGTAATGCCACACTCCCGTCCAGTTAATTAATTCAAATGTCCACCCATAATTAATTCCACACAGTGGATTGTGACCGTTCCCGTGGAAACAACCTGTGAATATGTAATATCTGCAGGTGTGTGTGTGCTGGGGTGTGTAGAAATGCACCGACAATGTCAGATTGATGTATTTATTGGAGTAAATGCATTTTCGGTATAAAAAGCATGTTAAAATTTGTACCACTTGTATGCATATCACAAATCTGATCACACATGAGGAATATTATTGTGTGTCCATGTGTGTAAGAAAGAGGTAGAACTCACTTGTGTAAGTGTGTGTCCATGTAAAATGTATGACATTAATTTACATAATACTATATGGTCAAAATATTTAGAAAGAAAATTCTATATTATTAGACAAAATCTGTATAATTTTGAGGATAAAGTATGAAAAAGTAAAAATATTTCAACAAAACAGTAAATAGATAAAAGCAGTCTGTCAGCTTTTTACATGTCAAATGAGTGATGTTCTTGAAGGTACAGGTTTCACTAACAGCTACACTTTTATCAGAAATGTAGGATATTGAAACAGTTATATGATTTATACGTCAGTGACTCAGCTTTTTTGTTGTTGTTTTTGTTCAGGAGAATAGTAGAACAGGCAAGACAGTAAGAGGGATATATACACATTACAGCTTATAGTCAACCAGCGTCAGTTATAGAAGACTATTTTTTTTAGCTGTCTTCACTTACTCATCATGCTTCATGTTATGGGTTTGAGTCAGTGCAGTTAACATGAATCTCTCTCATGTTAGAGCATATATTCTACACACTTAATTTGACATGGTGATTACTCTGAACAAATGCTTTAACACACTTCAGTAAATGCATAGCTCTGGCTGTGGAAACACACATCTCTGTTTGACTGTCCCTCTACCTAATATAGACTCTCATTTTCCCACTGATGCTATCATTGAAACTAGCTGTGGGCTAAAAGATAAATTTGTCCATACAAAGCTATCTGCTCGCCTAATCATCATGCCAATTACTGCACAGAAACCAGGACTGGGGGGTATTCAAACTTGAATGTACAGTGAAAACTTAGCTCAACACGCTTTAAAGCGAAGAATCATAATCCTTCGTTTTACTTTAAATTGTGGCTGTCCGAGCTCAAGCCGTAGCTGTTAGAGAAGAACAGGACAAACACAGTGCTATATAGAGCTGAACGTATAGCGTAGCTTTGGGTTTAGGTAATAAAGTCTAAAATAAAACTGCACTCAAGAAGAAACCCAGCCAACTATCAATGACCCTGAGTGTGTGTAGTTCACTAAATCAAATGTTAAATGGAGTGCTGGCACACAGCTGATGGCCTTGTGCTCAATGGCTACTACTGTCTTTATGCCAGTAATGCAGCATTTATGGATGTGGAGGGATATGCTGCCTAGAGCCAGGATTAGTTAAAAGGAAGGGAAGGTGTTCAAGAGCAGGTCTTGGTTTTTTAAAAATTAGTTTATTAAGGCAGGCATATCATCTCCTGGGCATCCCTATGGGGCCATGTAAGAAAGGAGAAAAGAGTCTTAAAAACAAATGATTGCACCCTTTTTCCTTTAGTAAAGGTTTAAATAATAGAAGCTGAGTAATGTAAAGTGGTCAGTAAGTTTAGTTAAGTAATACATTTCATATTTTTACAGCCTTTGTGGTTGAAAAAACAGGCCATGTAAAAAATATTATCGTCTGGTAGAAAAGAAGTGTTGTGTGCTGCAAAAGAGAAACTTCTACGACATGTTGGCCAATGCTTATACTTGGAAGACGTTCTTTTGGTGCCCATCTGCCCTTAAAGGCAGATGTACAATTTGGCTTGACAAGGGAGTGGCATGCACATTTTGATGGACGTTGAGTGAAGCAATATCCATTTTAATGACAGCATTATCAAAATTCTTACATTTAACATGGCACGGCATGATGTGCCCTTTTTTCTCCAGTCAAGTTTTGTGATGAGGGGATTTGTTGTGGCTTTTGGATGATATGACCTCTGAGACAGCAGCTGGAGGGAGGGATGGAATGATCTTTTGGAGGAAGGGATTAATATTCTTATTCATTTTGTCTCGTTTCCTTTCTCCCCTCAAGGGCCAATGTGACTTTCATTCTCCTGACATTCTGAAAAATGCTGTTAAATGTTAATGGGGACTATTTTTACATGGGTCGCGACCACGTCTGGCACACATGTACATGCCGGGCACTCACACACTGGACACACAGGAATCTGGATGTTTGCCCATGTAGACAGACAGATATGCAGACTGCTGCACACACATGCACACCCACATACTTAACTACACACGCTTCTAAGCACAGTCTTGAATAAAGAATTTATAACTGTGTTCTTACTTCTGGAAAAATGATCAAATAATCCCCACTTCCCCTGGCCCCACTAACCTCTGCAGACCTCTCTCAGTCAAACTTTTCTTTCTTCTTTTTTCTATTATCTTCAATTAACTTCAGTGGTGGCACTGACTTCTTATTTGATATCTTTTTTAATGTTTCAGGGGACACTGAAAAAGCTTAGACATCTTACAAGCCCTCTGCATGTCGACAAGTATTATCACCGACAGCGTGTCTAAGTCACTCCTTTCTGAAGAGTGAAGGCTGGAGAAATTCTCCTATAGTGAGAGCCACCCGCTAAAGGCAACATGCTGGTTAAATCAAATACACTTTACATTTGTTGAACTGGAATATGCTGCATATTGAGTCTGCTTTTATGGTAAATTGGTGAGTTATACTTTCTGAGCAATAAGAAAGGGAAATATAATGAAAGGAAACACCAGCTCACTGACAAAGATGGCTTTCTGATAAAAAATGAATGAACTTGTTAAAGCATCAACACTTTACCTATATTTCCTTAATCCTGAATGTCTGCCAAGTACAGCTATGTCAGCTCAACCAACACCAAGAACTAAGCCCTGAACAAATCCTGTGGCGTCAGCAATATGGCAACAACTTAGGTCAGATGTGTCAAATATTCCCCACTGCCTGTAACCCACTGCATTACAATTGAGCAATTACTTGTAAGCATAGTGGTATAAGGGCTAGCAGTACCACAAGTAACTGAAGCACAGGTGAATACAAAACTGGCAAGAGGATTTATTGACCTTATGAACCAGGACAAGTGTGACCAGACATGCAAAGCAACAGTTCTTTTTAGCTATCTACAGCAATTGTCATCTCTATTGTATATTGTACTCTGTGGCAAAGTATATATGTGATCATTCACCGCACACACTGATACGCTTACAGTATGTAATGTAAGTGAGTCACTCATGCCTATAGACTCTTCATGTGACATATTTACATTCACTGTGGATGACACGCAATTTAAATCAAATGTTTCTGGTGGTTTAACTTCCTGTTGACAGCGTGTCTGGATGATGGCTTATGTTTTTTTTTGTTTTTTTTAATTGCATCACTTTCACAGGGTGGCCTTATACAGTGATGATGATGGAATGCACTGTGGACATAAAAACACGTCAGACTCGATGCATCCCCACAGACAGAAAATAACATTTAAAAAAAGTTATTATTCTGCAAAGAAAAACACCAGCATCATGCACCCCAGGTGACGTGCAATTAAAATCAAGTGTGCTTGACGGTGTGACTTTGTGGCACTCTTTTCTTTATCACAAACAAAAAGTATGAATAGAAAGTCAAACAAACAAAAATTACCTGCTATTATTCTTTGGAGATTGCAAGCATGAGCCACTTCAAGAAACATGCTATTAAAGCCAAACAAAGCCACACTGTAACAGTTAGACTTGCCACAGCTCAACAGTTGCACAGCAATGGGCATGGAATTATAGCCTATACCAAGGTCTGCATCCGCTCAGTTACATTTACCCGGGATTGTTTACAAGTCAAAATCAATAGGGCCTGCCAAGACAGGAACAGCCTAATGTTCCATTAGAACTCTCTGCTATTCAATTACAGCTCCAGAGTTGGAGAAGTTTCAGCTAGCTCAGGTCCCCAGAGGAGAGGCATAGAGAAAGTATGAGGCAAAGAGAGGGAGTAATAAATCTAAAACTAACAAACAGCAAAAATAAAGTTATGGCATCCTCCCACCTTAACCCACCCCCCACATTTTCCAGTCTTCCTTGAAGCTGCAGTGGATGAGAGGGGTTATTTCATTGTTGTTGCTTCGAACTTTTTCATTATGTTTCATACATCCATTATTGTTTTTTAATCTAACCCATCTCTGTGGCAGTTTTAATTATCGTTTTACTGGGCTCCACCTCCTAAGACATGCCTTCTTTTATACCTTGCCTCACTACCTGTACATGCATACATCTACAGTATCATAACTGTGTGCCAGGATTTTTTTTTTCTCCCCAGGAAGTGAAGCCCGTATCCAGGCAGTCTACTGCACATAACTAAGCCTCTCTCTGGGGAGCCAGCATCACTACAGGGGTGAGAGAGAAAGACAGAAGAAAAATGACACAGAGAGAAAGCAATAGATAGAAAGAAACGTGACAGACAGGGAGTAAAGGAAGAAAAGGCCTAATAAAAGGGAAAAGATCGACATAAAAAGAAAAGTCAAATCAAAAAGATACAGAACAACAGCACAAGAGCAGAATAAACGAAGTTTTCTTTGTGCCTCCTGTGGTGGTGATAGGTCGTCATGGGGTCCCTATGGGGACAATTATAGGACATAGTGGCAAAAGTCTGTGTTTGTGTATGTGTGACTGTGTGCACCCATGCATGTTTGTGTCACTAAAGACAGGCCTTTGTGGGAATAGAGAAGTGAAGGCGAGCTACAGAGTGAATATTACATCCACAGTGTGCGTTTAAAATGCAGCAGCACATCATGAAATACCCTACATAACCTCCTGGCTCTAATGAGTAACCTCTGGGTAACAATGGAATCATCTTCCAAATAAATTCATACTTTTTCATATATACAGTGCATACAGACTGTAAGACAAAGAGAAAAAAAATACTCCACACATGAAGAAATTCAAGCGCAGCAACCACAGAGCTTTTCCACAGAGCTTCAGAGGTCAAGCTTATCTGACAACCTACCAGAGACAGTACAATGGAATGCCACATTAAGTTAGATTTCCTACGTGCGAACTTGGGGCAAATCCATTTACTATGACATCATGGAACAGCAGTTGTCCAGCATCACACAACAATGGTGGCACCTATGGAGGCCGCCTACACTGTAAATGGTAGACCATCAACTAAAAGGCAAGTATATTTGTTTGTATTTCATTAAAATAACACATACTATCATATAGTAAAGGAGAAGGAGAGGGCTGCACTGCCTATAGTTCAGTTGTCTAATCACCAAAGAAACACCAGCTTGTCACAATCAGCCATGTTTGGTTCAGACTGCAGAACGCAGCATCTGTCATCCCATACATGTCCACCAGGGTCACTGAATTACCATCCTTTCTGTCAGTTGACTGATTCTCATCCAGTATTTACTAGATAGTCTATGTTGCCTTGCTGTCAAAAAAAGAACAGACAAATGACTGCATCAGACTTTTCAGCAACTGCCCCAAAACAACATATTTTTACATTCAAGTAACAAAGCCCACTGTGTTATTTATGACGGTAGCAAAGGAGAAAGGATGTCATTATAGATACAAGGAGGAGGGCAGGGAGCATGGGCGGGTCAGACTTTGATGTCAAGAGATTTCTGCTCTTTGCCACTTTCCAAAACAACCAGAATATGCTGTTTTTGTTTTTTGTTTTTTAGAGCATAACCCCATGTTTCTATTATAACCATGATGATGAAGGCCCCCTAAGCCACAACACTAACTTGGAAGGAAGACAAATGGTACTGTCCTATTGACTAGGGTGATGTTTTGTCATTTAATTTGGAAGGATTTGTGTGCCAAAGTGTTCCAGCCATTTCTGCTTAACTGCTACTGCACCTTTAACCTGCTTGAAACCTATTCTGACTGCCAGTCTTTTATTCTCACTGCTATATCTGTGTGTACACCTGAGTCAGACCTTCCTGTTGATCAATCAGCCTCTAAGATCAGTCAATAAAGCAGCTTTGGCTCAGCCTTTCATGTCTATGAATGAGCTCTGCCACATTTGTTACAATATGATCTGTCCGTGGTGTGTACCTTGAATTTTCCATGGAGAATGTGACTCATCTATTCTACGCCATGTGGCTCTACTTTTGTCAGAACGCATCTAGTGTGCTGTGTCTGATATCTTTCCAAATTCTGGCTTGTGATGTTGTTCCCAGGGCTGGCAGAGTTTTTGGCTGCTCACCAGCTTTATTCAGTAGCCACATAGTCTTTGCTCCAGGTCTTGTGTCTCTTGAAGCGTCCCTGGTGCCTCCAAATGCCTGCTGAGGACTTTCCTGTGCTTCTCTGGTGCCTTCCAGTTCCTGCCTGGTGCCTTACAGTGCTTCCTTGCCAGATCATCTATGTCGCCTTGCCGCCAAGCGCTCAAGCAACTCTTGCCTACTACCTGTTATGTCTTTGCTTGCCTGAAACAAGTATCTTCCCATTCCATTCAGTGCCTTACTAAGGCACTGGGATTTTGTATTTTGTGACAGTTGTGCTAGTTATGCTCTGTTAAACAAACTCTCTATAGTAGATTTTCTTTTTTTCTGCAGTGTTGGTTGTTATTGTTCTTCTATTGATAATGAGCTGCAAGCACAGACACACATACACTTAAATTTCTATCTTTGTGAGGACTGTCATTGACATAATGGATTCCCTATCCCTTAGCCTTACCCTAACCTCAACATTCACAACTAAATGCCTTAACCCTAACCTTATACCAAAAATCATGTCTTAACCCTCAAAACCAAGCCTTAATCCTTAACGTTGAGAGGACTGGCCAACATGTCCTCACTCCTAAGGTCTAAAATTCAAACTGGTCCTCACAAAGGTACACACACACACACACACCAAAAAAATCTCTAATCAGAACTTGCTCAAAAAACAAATCAAAGCATGTTTGTTCTGCCAAAATTAGTCAGCAAAGTTGATTTATTTGACTTCATACTCAAACTA
>NW_026115280.1:0-29976 GCF_001640805.2 Lates calcarifer
ATATAAAAAACTGAAAAACTTTCAAAACAGTGTGGCTGAGACTCCAGTTCTCTTCCCCTGATAGGAACACACATCAATTGGCTATTATGAGCTGTTTAAGCAGCGAAAACCTCGTTTTCAGACACTACCTAGACTCACAGGGCATGAAATAAGCAACTGGTTTCCACAATAGAAATAATGGGTTTCAACCATAATAAATGTTTATTTATATAAAAAAACTGAAAAACTTTCAAAACAGTGTGGCTGAGACTCCAGTTGTCTTCCCCTGATAGGAACACACATCAATTGGCTATTATGAGCTGTTTAAGCAGCGAAACCCTCGTTTTCAGACACTACCTAGACTCACAGGGCATGAAATAAGCAACTGGTTTCCACAAAAGAAATAAAAATAAAATGTTTATTTATATAAAAACTGAAAAACTTTCAAAACAGTGTGGCTGAGACTCCAGTTCTCTTCCCCTGATAGGAACACACATCAATTGGCTATTATGAGCTGTTTAAGCAGCGAAACCTCGTTTTCAGACACTACCTAGACTCACAGGGCATGAAATAAGCAACTGGTTTCCACAATAGAAATAATGGGTTTCAACCATAATAAATGTTTATTTATATAAAAAACTGAAAAACTTTCAAAACAGTGTGGCTGAGACTCCAGTTCTCTTCCCTGATAGGAACACACATCAATTGGCTATTATGAGCTGTTTAAGCAGCGAAACCCTCGTTTTCAGACACTACCTAGACTCACAGGGCATGAAATAAGCAACTGGTTTCCACAATAGAAATAATGGGTTTCAACCATAATAAATCTTTATTTATTTAAAAACTGAAAAACTTTCAAAACAGTGTGGCTGAGACTCCAGTTCTCTTCCCCTGATAGGAACACACATCAATTGGCTATTATGAGCTGTTTAAGCAGCGAAAACCCTCGTTTTCAGACACTACCTAGACTCACAGGGCATGAAATAAGCAACTGGTTTCCACAATAGAAATAATGGGTTTCAACCATAATAAATCTTTATTTATATTAAAACTGAAAAACTTTCAAAACAGTGTGGCTGAGACTCCAGTTCTCTTCCCCTGATAGGAACACACATCAATTGGCTATTATGAGCTGTTTAAGCAGCGAAACCTCGTTTCAGACACTACCTAGACTCACAGGGCATGAAATAAGCAACTGGTTTCCACAATAGAAATAATGGGTTTCAACCATAATAAATCTTTATTTATATAAAAAACTGAAAAACTTTCAAAACAGTGTGGCTGAGACTCCAGTTCTCTTGATAGGAACACACATCAATTGGCTATTATGAGCTGTTTAAGCAGCGAAAACCTCGTTTTCAGACACTACCTAGACTCACAGGGCATGAAATAAGCAACTGGTTTCCACAATAGAAATAATGGGTTTCAACCATAATAAATGTTTATTTATATAAAAAACTGAAAAACTTTCAAAACAGTGTGGCTGAGACTCCAGTTGTCTTCCCCTGATAGGAACACACATCAATTGGCTATTATGAGCTGTTTAAGCAGCGAAACCCTCGTTTTCAGACACTACCTAGACTCACAGGGCATGAAATAAGCAACTGGTTTCCACAATAGAAATAATGGGTTTCAACATAATAAATGTTTATTTATATAAAAAACTGAAAACTTTCAAACAGTGTGGCTGAGACTCCAGTTCTCTTCCCCTGATAGGAACACACATCAATTGGCTATTATGAGCTGTTTAAGCAGCGAAACCCTCGTTTTCAGACACTACCTAGACTCACAGGGCATGAAATAAGCAACTGGTTTCCACAATAGAAATAATGGGTTCAACCATAATAAATCTTTATTTATGATTAAATCTGAAAAACTTTCAAAACAGTGTGGCTGAGACTCCAGTTCTCTTCCCCTGATAGGAACACACATCAATTGGCTATTATGAGCTGTTTAAGCAGCGAAACCTCGTTTTCAGACACTACCTAAGACTCACAGGGCATGAAATAAGCAACTGGTTTCCACAATACGAAATAATGGGTTTCAACCATAATAAATGTTTATTTAGACTAAAAAACTGAAAAACTTTCAAAACAGTGTGGCTGAGACTCCAGTTCTCTTCCCCTGATAGGAACACACATCAATTGGCTATTATGAGCTGTTTAAGCAGCGAAACCCTCGTTTTCAGACACTACCTAGACTCACAGGGCATGAAATAAGCAACTGGTTTCCACAATAGAAATAATGGGTTTCAACCATAATAAATCTTTATTTAATATAAAAACTGAAAAACTTTCAAAACAGTGTGGCTGAGACTCCAGTTCTCTTCCCCCTGATAGGAACACACATCAATTGGCTATTATGAGCTGTTTAAGCAGCGAAAACCTCGTTTTCAGACACTACCTAGACTCACAGGGCATGAAATAAGCAACTGGTTTCCACAATAGAAATAATGGGTTTCAACCATAATAAATCTTTATTTATGATAAAAAATCTGAAAAACTTTCAAAACAGTGTGGCTGAGACTCCAGTTGTCTTCCCCTGATAGGAACACACATCAATTGGCTATTATGAGCTGTTTAAGCAGCGAAACCCTCGTTTTCAGACACTACCTAGACTCACAGGGCATGAAATAAGCAACTGGTTTCCACAATAGAAATAATGGGTTTCAACCATAATAAATGCTTTATTTATATAAAAAACTGAAAAACTTTCAAAACAGTGTGGCTGAGACTCCAGTTGTCTTCCCCTGATAGGAACACACATCAATTGGCTATTATGAGCTGTTTAAGCAGCGAAACCCTCGTTTTCAGACACTACCTAGACTCACAGGGCATGAAATAAGCAACTGGTTTCCACAATAGAAATAATGGGTTTCAACCATAATAAATCGTTTATTTATATAAAAAACTGAAAAACTTTCAAAACAGTGTGGCTGAGACTCCAGTTCTCTTCCCCTGATAGGAACACACATCAATTGGCTATTATGAGCTGTTTAAGCAGCGAAACCCTCGTTTTCAGACACTACCTAGACTCACAGGGCATGAAATAAGCAACTGGTTTCCACAATAGAAATAATGGGTTTCAACCATAATAAATGTTTATTTATATAAAAAACTGAAAAACTTTCAAAACAGTGTGGCTGAGACTCCAGTTCGTCTTCCCCTGATAGGAACACACATCAATTGGCTATTATGAGCTGTTTAAGCAGCGAAACCTCGTTTTCAGACACTACCTAGACTCACAGGGCATGAAATAAGCAACTGGTTTCCACAATAGAAATAATGGGTTTCAACCATAATAAATCTTTATTTATATAAAAAACTGAAAAACTTTCAAAACAGTGTGGCTGAGACTCCAGTTCTCTTCCCCTGATAGGAACACACATCAATTGGCTATTATGAGCTGTTTAAGCAGCGAAACCCTCGTTTTCAGACACTACCTAGACTCACAGGGCATGAAATAAGCAACTGGTTTCCACAATAGAAATAATGGGTTTCAACCATAATAAATCTTTATTTATATAAAATCTGAAAAACTTTCAAAACAGTGTGGCTGAGACTCCAGTTGTCTTCCCCTGATAGGAACACACATCAATTGGCTATTATGAGCTGTTTAAGCAGCGAAACCCTCGTTTTCAGACACTACCTAGACTCACAGGGCATGAAATAAGCAACTGGTTTCCACAATAGAAATAATGGGTTTCAACCATAATAAATGTTTATTTATATAAAAAACTGAAAAACTTTCAAAACAGTGTGGCTGAGACTCCAGTTCTCTTCCCCTGATAGGAACACACATCAATTGGCTATTATGAGCTGTTTAAGCAGCGAAACCCTCGTTTTCAGACACTACCTAGACTCACAGGGCATGAAATAAGCAACTGGTTTCCACAATAGAAATAATGGGTTTCAACCATAATAAATGTTTATTTATATAAAAAACTGAAAAACTTTCAAAACAGTGTGGCTGAGACTCCAGTTCTCTTCCCCTGATAGGAACACACATCAATTGGCTATTATGAGCTGTTTAAGCAGCGAAACCCTCGTTTTCAGACACTACCTAGACTCACAGGGCATGAAATAAGCAACTGGTTTCCACAATAGAAATAATGGGTTTCAACCATAATAAATCTTTATTTATATAAAAAACTGAAAAACTTTCAAAACAGTGTGGCTGAGACTCCAGTTGTCTTCCCCTGATAGGAACACACATCAATTGGCTATTATGAGCTGTTTAAGCAGCGAAAACCTCGTTTTCAGACACTACCTAGACTCACAGGGCATGAAATAAGCAACTGGTTTCCACAATAGAAATAATGGGTTTCAACCATAATAAATGTTTATTTATATAAAAAACTGAAAAACTTTCAAAACAGTGTGGCTGAGACTCCAGTTGTCTTCCCCTGATAGGAACACACATCAATTGGCTATTATGAGCTGTTTAAGCAGCGAAAACCTCGTTTTCAGACACTACCTAGACTCACAGGGCATGAAATAAGCAACTGGTTTCCACAATAGAAATAATGGGTTTCAACCATAATAAATCTTTATTTATATAAAAAACTGAAAAACTTTCAAAACAGTGTGGCTGAGACTCCAGTTGTCTTCCCCTGATAGGAACACACATCAATTGGCTATTATGAGCTGTTTAAGCAGCGAAAACCTCGTTTTCAGACACTACCTAGACTCACAGGGCATGAAATAAGCAACTGGTTTCCACAATAGAAATAATGGGTTTCAACCATAATAAATCTTTATTTAGACTTAAATCTGAAAAACTTTCAAAACAGTGTGGCTGAGACTCCAGTTGTCTTCCCCTGATAGGAACACACATCAATTGGCTATTATGAGCTGTTTAAGCAGCGAAACCCTCGTTTTCAGACACTACCTAGACTCACAGGGCATGAAATAAGCAACTGGTTTCCACAATAGAAATAATGGGTTTCAACCATAATAAATCTTTATTTATATAAAAAACTGAAAAACTTTCAAAACAGTGTGGCTGAGACTCCAGTTGTCTTCCCCTGATAGGAACACACATCAATTGGCTATTATGAGCTGTTTAAGCAGCGAAAACCTCGTTTTCAGACACTACCTAGACTCACAGGGCATGAAATAAGCAACTGGTTTCCACAATAGAAATAATGGGTTTCAACCATAATAAATCGTTTATTTATATAAAATCTGAAAAACTTTCAAAACAGTGTGGCTGAGACTCCAGTTGTCTTCCCCTGATAGGAACACACATCAATTGGCTATTATGAGCTGTTTAAGCAGCGAAAACCCTCGTTTTCAGACACTACCTAGACTCACAGGGCATGAAATAAGCAACTGGTTTCCACAATAGAAATAATGGGTTTCAACCATAATAAATGTTTATTTATATAAAAAACTGAAAAACTTTCAAAACAGTGTGGCTGAGACTCCAGTTGTCTTCCCCTGATAGGAACACACATCAATTGGCTATTATGAGCTGTTTAAGCAGCGAAACCTCGTTTTCAGACACTACCTAGACTCACAGGGCATGAAATAAGCAACTGGTTTCCACAATAGAAATAATGGGTTTCAACCATAATAAATGTTTATTTATATAAAAAACTGAAAAACTTTCAAAACAGTGTGGCTGAGACTCCAGTTGTCTTCCCCTGATAGGAACACACATCAATTGGCTATTATGAGCTGTTTAAGCAGCGAAACCCTCGTTTTCAGACACTACCTAGACTCACAGGGCATGAAATAAGCAACTGGTTTCCACAATAGAAATAATGGGTTTCAACCATAATAAATCTTTATTTAGATTAAATCTGAAAAACTTTCAAAACAGTGTGGCTGAGACTCCAGTTGTCTTCCCCTGATAGGAACACACATCAATTGGCTATTATGAGCTGTTTAAGCAGCGAAACCCTCGTTTTCAGACACTACCTAGACTCACAGGGCATGAAATAAGCAACTGGTTTCCACAATAGAAATAATGGGTTTCAACCATAATAAATGTTTATTTATATAAAAAACTGAAAAACTTTCAAAACAGTGTGGCTGAGACTCCAGTTGTCTTCCCCTGATAGGAACACACATCAATTGGCTATTATGAGCTGTTTAAGCAGCGAAAACCTCGTTTTCAGACACTACCTAGACTCACAGGGCATGAAATAAGCAACTGGTTTCCACAATAGAAATAATGGGTTTCAACCATAATAAATCTTTATTTAGACTTAAATCTGAAAAACTTTCAAAACAGTGTGGCTGAGACTCCAGTTGTCTTCCCCTGATAGGAACACACATCAATTGGCTATTATGAGCTGTTTAAGCAGCGAAACCCTCGTTTTCAGACACTACCTAGACTCACAGGGCATGAAATAAGCAACTGGTTTCCACAATAGAAATAATGGGTTTCAACCATAATAAATCTTTATTTAGACTTAAATCTGAAAAACTTTCAAAACAGTGTGGCTGAGACTCCAGTTGTCTTCCCCTGATAGGAACACACATCAATTGGCTATTATGAGCTGTTTTAAGCAGCGAAAACCCTCGTTTTCAGACACTACCTAGACTCACAGGGCATGAAATAAGCAACTGGTTTCCACAATAGAAATAATGGGTTTCAACCATAATAAATGTTTATTTATATAAAAAACTGAAAAACTTTCAAAACAGTGTGGCTGAGACTCCAGTTGTCTTCCCCTGATAGGAACACACATCAATTGGCTATTATGAGCTGTTTAAGCAGCGAAAACCTCGTTTTCAGACACTACCTAGACTCACAGGGCATGAAATAAGCAACTGGTTTCCACAATAGAAATAATGGGTTTCAACCATAATAAATGTTTATTTATATAAAAAACTGAAAAACTTTCAAAACAGTGTGGCTGAGACTCCAGTTGTCTTCCCCTGATAGGAACACACATCAATTGGCTATTATGAGCTGTTTAAGCAGCGAAACCCTCGTTTTCAGACACTACCTAGACTCACAGGGCATGAAATAAGCAACTGGTTTCCACAATAGAAATAATGGGTTTCAACCATAATAAATGTTTATTTATATAAAAAACTGAAAAACTTTCAAAACAGTGTGGCTGAGACTCCAGTTGTCTTCCCCTGATAGGAACACACATCAATTGGCTATTATGAGCTGTTTAAGCAGCGAAACCCTCGTTTTCAGACACTACCTAGACTCACAGGGCATGAAATAAGCAACTGGTTTCCACAATAGAAATAATGGGTTTCAACCATAATAAATGTTTATTTATATAAAAAACTGAAAAACTTTCAAAACAGTGTGGCTGAGACTCCAGTTGTCTTCCCCTGATAGGAACACACATCAATTGGCTATTATGAGCTGTTTAAGCAGCGAAACCCTCGTTTTCAGACACTACCTAGACTCACAGGGCATGAAATAAGCAACTGGTTTCCACAATAGAAATAATGGGTTTCAACCATAATAAATGTTTATTTATATATAAAAACTGAAAAACTTTCAAAACAGTGTGGCTGAGACTCCAGTTGTCTTCCCCTGATAGGAACACACATCAATTGGCTATTATGAGCTGTTTAAGCAGCGAAACCCTCGTTTTCAGACACTACCTAGACTCACAGGGCATGAAATAAGCAACTGGTTTCCACAATAGAAATAATGGGTTTCAACCATAATAAATGTTTATTTATATAAAAAACTGAAAAACTTTCAAAACAGTGTGGCTGAGACTCCAGTTGTCTTCCCCTGATAGGAACACACATCAATTGGCTATTATGAGCTGTTTAAGCAGCGAAAACCCTCGTTTTCAGACACTACCTAGACTCACAGGGCATGAAATAAGCAACTGGTTTCCACAATAGAAATAATGGGTTTCAACCATAATAAATGTTTATTTATATAAATAAACTGAAAAACTTTCAAAACAGTGTGGCTGAGACTCCAGTTGTCTTCCCCTGATAGGAACACACATCAATTGGCTATTATGAGCTGTTTAAGCAGCGAAACCCTCGTTTTCAGACACTACCTAGACTCACAGGGCATGAAATAAGCAACTGGTTTCCACAATAGAAATAATGGGTTTCAACCATAATAAATCGTTTATTTATACTAAAAACTGAAAAACTTTCAAAACAGTGTGGCTGAGACTCCAGTTGTCTTCCCCTGATAGGAACACACATCAATTGGCTATTATGAGCTGTTTAAGCAGCGAAACCCTCGTTTTCAGACACTACCTAGACTCACAGGGCATGAAATAAGCAACTGGTTTCCACAATAGAAATAATGGGTTTCAACCATAATAAATCTTTATTTAGACTTAAATCTGAAAAACTTTCAAAACAGTGTGGCTGAGACTCCAGTTGTCTTCCCCTGATAGGAACACACATCAATTGGCTATTATGAGCTGTTTAAGCAGCGAAAACCCTCGTTTTCAGACACTACCTAGACTCACAGGGCATGAAATAAGCAACTGGTTTCCACAATAGAAATAATGGGTTTCAACCATAATAAATGTTTATTTATATAAAAAACTGAAAAACTTTCAAAACAGTGTGGCTGAGACTCCAGTTGTCTTCCCCTGATAGGAACACACATCAATTGGCTATTATGAGCTGTTTAAGCAGCGAAACCCTCGTTTTCAGACACTACCTAGACTCACAGGGCATGAAATAAGCAACTGGTTTCCACAATAGAAATAATGGGTTTCAACCATAATAAATGTTTATTTATATAAAAAACTGAAAAACTTTCAAAACAGTGTGGCTGAGACTCCAGTTGTCTTCCCCTGATAGGAACACACATCAATTGGCTATTATGAGCTGTTTAAGCAGCGAAACCCTCGTTTTCAGACACTACCTAGACTCACAGGGCATGAAATAAGCAACTGGTTTCCACAATAGAAATAATGGGTTTCAACCATAATAAATGTTTATTTATATAAAAAACTGAAAAACTTTCAAAACAGTGTGGCTGAGACTCCAGTTGTCTTCCCCTGATAGGAACACACATCAATTGGCTATTATGAGCTGTTTAAGCAGCGAAACCCTCGTTTTCAGACACTACCTAGACTCACAGGGCATGAAATAAGCAACTGGTTTCCACAATAGAAATAATGGGTTTCAACCATAATAAATCGTTTATTTATATAAAAACTGAAAAACTTTCAAAACAGTGTGGCTGAGACTCCAGTTGTCTTCCCCTGATAGGAACACACATCAATTGGCTATTATGAGCTGTTTAAGCAGCGAAACCCTCGTTTTCAGACACTACCTAGACTCACAGGGCATGAAATAAGCAACTGGTTTCCACAATAGAAATAATGGGTTTCAACCATAATAAATGTTTATTTATATAAAAAACTGAAAAACTTTCAAAACAGTGTGGCTGAGACTCCAGTTGTCTTCCCCTGATAGGAACACACATCAATTGGCTATTATGAGCTGTTTAAGCAGCGAAACCCTCGTTTTCAGACACTACCTAGACTCACAGGGCATGAAATAAGCAACTGGTTTCCACAATAGAAATAATGGGTTTCAACCATAATAAATGTTTATTTATATAAAAAACTGAAAAACTTTCAAAACAGTGTGGCTGAGACTCCAGTTGTCTTCCCCTGATAGGAACACACATCAATTGGCTATTATGAGCTGTTTAAGCAGCGAAACCCTCGTTTTCAGACACTACCTAGACTCACAGGGCATGAAATAAGCAACTGGTTTCCACAATAGAAATAATGGGTTTCAACCATAATAAATCTTTATTTAGACTTAAATCTGAAAAACTTTCAAAACAGTGTGGCTGAGACTCCAGTTGTCTTCCCCTGATAGGAACACACATCAATTGGCTATTATGAGCTGTTTAAGCAGCGAAACCCTCGTTTTCAGACACTACCTAGACTCACAGGGCATGAAATAAGCAACTGGTTTCCACAATAGAAATAATGGGTTTCAACCATAATAAATGTTTATTTATATAAAAAACTGAAAAACTTTCAAAACAGTGTGGCTGAGACTCCAGTTGTCTTCCCCTGATAGGAACACACATCAATTGGCTATTATGAGCTGTTTAAGCAGCGAAACCCTCGTTTTCAGACACTACCTAGACTCACAGGGCATGAAATAAGCAACTGGTTTCCACAATAGAAATAATGGGTTTCAACCATAATAAATGTTTATTTATATAAAAAACTGAAAAACTTTCAAAACAGTGTGGCTGAGACTCCAGTTGTCTTCCCCTGATAGGAACACACATCAATTGGCTATTATGAGCTGTTTAAGCAGCGAAACCCTCGTTTTCAGACACTACCTAGACTCACAGGGCATGAAATAAGCAACTGGTTTCCACAATAGAAATAATGGGTTTCAACCATAATAAATGTTTATTTATATAAAACTGAAAAACTTTCAAAACAGTGTGGCTGAGACTCCAGTTGTCTTCCCCTGATAGGAACACACATCAATTGGCTATTATGAGCTGTTTAAGCAGCGAAACCCTCGTTTTCAGACACTACCTAGACTCACAGGGCATGAAATAAGCAACTGGTTTCCACAATAGAAATAATGGGTTTCAACCATAATAAATGTTTATTTATACTTAAAAATCTGAAAAACTTTCAAAACAGTGTGGCTGAGACTCCAGTTGTCTTCCCCTGATAGGAACACACATCAATTGGCTATTATGAGCTGTTTAAGCAGCGAAACCCTCGTTTTCAGACACTACCTAGACTCACAGGGCATGAAATAAGCAACTGGTTTCCACAATAGAAATAATGGGTTTCAACCATAATAAATGTTTATTTATATAAAAAACTGAAAAACTTTCAAAACAGTGTGGCTGAGACTCCAGTTGTCTTCCCCTGATAGGAACACACATCAATTGGCTATTATGAGCTGTTTAAGCAGCGAAACCCTCGTTTTCAGACACTACCTAGACTCACAGGGCATGAAATAAGCAACTGGTTTCCACAATAGAAATAATGGGTTTCAACCATAATAAATCTTTATTTATACTAAAATCTGAAAAACTTTCAAAACAGTGTGGCTGAGACTCCAGTTGTCTTCCCCTGATAGGAACACACATCAATTGGCTATTATGAGCTGTTTAAGCAGCGAAACCCTCGTTTTCAGACACTACCTAGACTCACAGGGCATGAAATAAGCAACTGGTTTCCACAATAGAAATAATGGGTTTCAACCATAATAAATGTTTATTTATATAAAAACTGAAAAACTTTCAAAACAGTGTGGCTGAGACTCCAGTTGTCTTCCCCTGATAGGAACACACATCAATTGGCTATTATGAGCTGTTTAAGCAGCGAAAACCCTCGTTTTCAGACACTACCTAGACTCACAGGGCATGAAATAAGCAACTGGTTTCCACAATAGAAATAATGGGTTTCAACCATAATAAATGTTTATTTATATAAAAACTGAAAAACTTTCAAAACAGTGTGGCTGAGACTCCAGTTGTCTTCCCCTGATAGGAACACACATCAATTGGCTATTATGAGCTGTTTAAGCAGCGAAAACCTCGTTTTCAGACACTACCTAGACTCACAGGGCATGAAATAAGCAACTGGTTTCCACAATAGAAATAATGGGTTTCAACCATAATAAATCTTTATTTAGACTTAAATCTGAAAAACTTTCAAAACAGTGTGGCTGAGACTCCAGTTGTCTTCCCCTGATAGGAACACACATCAATTGGCTATTATGAGCTGTTTAAGCAGCGAAACCCTCGTTTTCAGACACTACCTAGACTCACAGGGCATGAAATAAGCAACTGGTTTCCACAATAGAAATAATGGGTTTCAACCATAATAAATGTTTATTTATATAAAAAACTGAAAAACTTTCAAAACAGTGTGGCTGAGACTCCAGTTGTCTTCCCCTGATAGGAACACACATCAATTGGCTATTATGAGCTGTTTAAGCAGCGAAACCTCGTTTTCAGACACTACCTAGACTCACAGGGCATGAAATAAGCAACTGGTTTCCACAATAGAAATAATGGGTTTCAACCATAATAAATGTTTATTTATATAAAAAACTGAAAAACTTTCAAAACAGTGTGGCTGAGACTCCAGTTGTCTTCCCCTGATAGGAACACACATCAATTGGCTATTATGAGCTGTTTAAGCAGCGAAACCCTCGTTTTCAGACACTACCTAGACTCACAGGGCATGAAATAAGCAACTGGTTTCCACAATAGAAATAATGGGTTTCAACCATAATAAATCTTTATTTAGACTTAAAATCTGAAAAACTTTCAAAACAGTGTGGCTGAGACTCCAGTTCTCTTCCCCTGATAGGAACACACATCAATTGGCTATTATGAGCTGTTTAAGCAGCGAAACCCTCGGTTTTCAGACACTACCTAGACTCACAGGGCATGAAATAAGCAACTGGTTTCCACAATAGAAATAATGGGTTTCAACCATAATAAATCTTTATTTAGACTATAAAATCTGAAAAACTTTCAAAACAGTGTGGCTGAGACTCCAGTTGTCTTCCCTGATAGGAACACACATCAATTGGCTATTATGAGCTGTTTAAGGCAGCGAAACCCTCGTTTTCAGACACTACCTAGACTCACAGGGCATGAAATAAGCAACTGGTTTCCACAATAGAAATAATGGGTTTCAACCATAATAAATTTTTATTTAGACTTAAAATCTGAAAAACTTTCAAAACAGTGTGGCTGAGACTCCAGTTGTCTTCCCCTGATAGGAACACACATCAATTGGCTATTATGAGCTGTTTAAGCAGCGAAAACCTCGTTTTCAGACACTACCTAGACTCACAGGGCATGAAATAAGCAACTGGTTTCCACAATAGAAATAATGGGTTTCAACCATAATAAATGTTTATTTATATAAAAAACTGAAAAACTTTCAAAACAGTGTGGCTGAGACTCCAGTTTCTTCCCCTGATAGGAACACACATCAATTGGCTATTATGAGCTGTTTAAGCAGCGAAAACCTCGTTTTCAGACACTACCTAGACTCACAGGGCATGAAATAAGCAACTGGTTTCCACAATAGAAATAATGGGTTTCAACCATAATAAATGTTTATTTATATAAAAAACTGAAAAACTTTCAAAACAGTGTGGCTGAGACTCCAGTTGTCTTCCCCTGATAGGACACACATCAATTGGCTATTATGAGCTGTTTAAGCAGCGAAAACCTCGTTTTCAGACACTACTAGACTCACAGGGCATGAAATAAGCAACTGGTTTCCACAATAGAAATAATGGGTTTCAACCATAATAAATCGTTTATTTATATAAAATCTGAAAAACTTTCAAAACAGTGTGGCTGAGACTCCAGTTGTCTTCCCTGATAGGAACACACATCAATTGGCTATTATGAGCTGTTTAAGCAGCGAAACCCTCGTTTTCAGACACTACCTAGACTCACAGGGCATGAAATAAGCAACTGGTTTCCACAATAGAAATAATGGGTTTCAACCATAATAAATGTTTATTTAGATAAAACTGAAAAACTTTCAAAACAGTGTGGCTGAGACTCCAGTTGTCTTCCCCTGATAGGAACACCATCAATTTGGCTATTATGAGCTGTTTAAGCAGCGAAACCTCGTTTTCAGACACTACCTAGACTCACAGGGCATGAAATAAGCAACTGGTTTCCACAATAGAAATATGGGTTTCAACCATAATAAATCTTTATTTATGATATAAAACTGAAAAACTTTCAAAACAGTGTGGCTGAGACTCCAGTTTGTCTTCCCCTGATAGGAACACACATCAATTGGCTATTATGAGCTGTTTAAGCAGCGAAACCCTCGTTTTCAGACACTACCTAGACTCACAGGGCATGAAATAAGCAACTGGTTTCCACAAATAGAAATAATGGGTTTCAACCATAATAAATGTTTATTTATATAAAAAGTGAAAAACTTTCAAAACAGTGTGGCTGAGACTCCAGTTGTCTTCCCCTGATAGGAACACACATCAATTGGCTATTATGAGCTGTTTAAGCAGCGAAAACCTCGTTTTCAGACACTACCTAGACTCACAGGGCATGAAATAAGCAACTGGTTTCCACAATAGAAATAATGGGTTTCAACCATAATAAATGTTTATTTATATAAAAAACTGAAAAACTTTCAAAACAGTGTGGCTGAGACTCCAGTTGTCTTCCCTGATAGGAACACACATCAATTGGCTATTATGAGCTGTTTAAGCAGCGAAACCTCGTTTTCAGACACTACCTAGACTCACAGGGCATGAAATAAGCAACTGGTTTCCACAATAGAAATAATGGGTTTCAACCATAATAAATGTTTATTTATATAAAAACTGAAAAACTTTCAAAACAGTGTGGCTGGAGACTCCAGTTCTCTTCCCCTGATAGGAACACACATCAATTGGCTATTATGAGCTGTTTAAGCAGCGAAAACCCTCGTTTTCAGACACTACCTAGACTCACAGGGCATGAAATAAGCAACTGGTTTCCACAATAGAAATAATGGGTTTCAACCATAATAAATCTTTATTTAGACTTAAATCTGAAAAACTTTCAAAACAGTGTGGCTGAGACTCCAGTTGTCTTCCCCTGATAGGAACACACATCAATTGGCTATTATGAGCTGTTTAAGCAGCGAAACCCTCGTTTTCAGACACTACCTAGACTCACAGGGCATGAAATAAGCAACTGGTTTCCACAATAGAAATAATGGGTTTCAACCATAATAAATCTTTATTTAGTATTAAATACTGAAAAACTTTCAAAACAGTGTGGCTGAGACTCCAGTTGTCTTCCCCTGATAGGAACACACATCAATTGGCTATTATGAGCTGTTTAAGCAGCGAAACCCTCGTTTTCAGACACTACCTAGACTCACAGGGCATGAAATAAGCAACTGGTTTCCACAATAGAAATAATGGGTTTCAACCATAATAAATGTTTATTTATATAAAAAACTGAAAAACTTTCAAAACAGTGTGGCTGAGACTCCAGTTGTCTTCCCCTGATAGGAACACACATCAATTGGCTATTATGAGCTGTTTAAGCAGCGAAAACCTCGTTTTCAGACACTACCTAGACTCACAGGGCATGAAATAAGCAACTGGTTTCCACAATAGAAATAATGGGTTTCAACCATAATAAATGTTTATTTATATAAAAAACTGAAAAACTTTCAAAACAGTGTGGCTGAGACTCCAGTTGTCTTCCCTGATAGGAACACACATCAATTGGCTATTATGAGCTGTTTAAGCAGCGAAACCCTCGTTTTCAGACACTACCTAGACTCACAGGGCATGAAATAAGCAACTGGTTTCCACAATAGAAATAATGGGTTTCAACCATAATAAATCTTTATTTAGATTAAAATCTGAAAAACTTTCAAAACAGTGTGGCTGAGACTCCAGTTGTCTTCCCCTGATAGGAACACACATCAATTGGCTATTATGAGCTGTTTAAGCAGCGAAAACCCTCGTTTTCAGACACTACCTAGACTCACAGGGCATGAAATAAGCAACTGGTTTCCACAATAGAAATAATGGGTTTCAACCATAATAAATGTTTATTTATATAAAAAACTGAAAAACTTTCAAAACAGTGTGGCTGAGACTCCAGTTGTCTTCCCCTGATAGGAACACACATCAATTGGCTATTATGAGCTGTTTAAGCAGCGAAAACCTCGTTTTCAGACACTACCTAGACTCACAGGGCATGAAATAAGCAACTGGTTTCCACAATAGAAATAATGGGTTTCAACCATAATAAATGTTTATTTATATAAAAAACTGAAAAACTTTCAAAACAGTGTGGCTGAGACTCCAGTTGTCTTCCCCTGATAGGAACACACATCAATTGGCTATTATGAGCTGTTTAAGCAGCGAAACCCTCGTTTTCAGACACTACCTAGACTCACAGGGCATGAAATAAGCAACTGGTTTCCACAATAGAAATAATGGGTTTCAACCATAATAAATGTTTATTTATATAAAATCTGAAAAACTTTCAAAACAGTGTGGCTGAGACTCCAGTTGTCTTCCCCTGATAGGAACACACATCAATTGGCTATTATGAGCTGTTTAAGCAGCGAAACCCTCGTTTTCAGACACTACCTAGACTCACAGGGCATGAAATAAGCAACTGGTTTCCACAATAGAAATAATGGGTTTCAACCATAATAAATTTTATTTATATAAAAAACTGAAAAACTTTCAAAACAGTGTGGCTGAGACTCCAGTTGTCTTCCCCTGATAGGAACACACATCAATTGGCTATTATGAGCTGTTTAAGCAGCGAAAACCTCGTTTTCAGACACTACCTAGACTCACAGGGCATGAAATAAGCAACTGGTTTCCACAATAGAAATAATGGGTTTCAACCATAATAAATGTTTATTTATATAAAAACTGAAAAACTTTCAAAACAGTGTGGCTGAGACTCCAGTTGTCTTCCCCTGATAGGAACACACATCAATTGGCTATTATGAGCTGTTTAAGCAGCGAAACCCTCGTTTTCAGACACTACCTAGACTCACAGGGCATGAAATAAGCAACTGGTTTCCACAATAGAAATAATGGGTTTCAACCATAATAAATCTTTATTTATATAAAAACTGAAAAACTTTCAAAACAGTGTGGCTGAGACTCCAGTTGTCTTCCCCTGATAGGAACACACATCAATTGGCTATTATGAGCTGTTTAAGCAGCGAAACCCTCGTTTTCAGACACTACCTAGACTCACAGGGCATGAAATAAGCAACTGGTTTCCACAATAGAAATAATGGGTTTCAACCATAATAAATGTTTATTTATATAAAAAACTGAAAAACTTTCAAAACAGTGTGGCTGAGACTCCAGTTGTCTTCCCCTGATAGGAACACACATCAATTGGCTATTATGAGCTGTTTAAGCAGCGAAACCCTCGTTTTCAGACACTACCTAGACTCACAGGGCATGAAATAAGCAACTGGTTTCCACAATAGAAATAATGGGTTTCAACCATAATAAATCTTTATTTAGACTTAAAATCTGAAAAACTTTCAAAACAGTGTGGCTGAGACTCCAGTTGTCTTCCCCTGATAGGAACACACATCAATTGGCTATTATGAGCTGTTTAAGCAGCGAAAACCCTCGTTTTCAGACACTACCTAGACTCACAGGGCATGAAATAAGCAACTGGTTTCCACAATAGAAATAATGGGTTTCAACCATAATAAATCTTTATTTAGACTTAAAATCTGAAAAACTTTCAAAACAGTGTGGCTGAGACTCCAGTTGTCTTCCCCTGATAGGAACACACATCAATTGGCTATTATGAGCTGTTTAAGCAGCGAAACCCTCGTTTTCAGACACTACCTAGACTCACAGGGCATGAAATAAGCAACTGGTTTCCACAATAGAAATAATGGGTTTCAACCATAATAAATGTTTATTTATATAAAAACTGAAAAACTTTCAAAACAGTGTGGCTGAGACTCCAGTTGTCTTCCCCTGATAGGAACACACATCAATTGGCTATTATGAGCTGTTTAAGCAGCGAAACCCTCGTTTTCAGACACTACCTAGACTCACAGGGCATGAAATAAGCAACTGGTTTCCACAATAGAAATAATGGGTTTCAACCATAATAAATCTTTATTTATATAAAAACTGAAAAACTTTCAAAACAGTGTGGCTGAGACTCCAGTTGTCTTCCCCTGATAGGAACACACATCAATTGGCTATTATGAGCTGTTTAAGCAGCGAAACCCTCGTTTTCAGACACTACCTAGACTCACAGGGCATGAAATAAGCAACTGGTTTCCACAATAGAAATAATGGGTTTCAACCATAATAAATCTTTATTTAGACTTAAATCTGAAAAACTTTCAAAACAGTGTGGCTGAGACTCCAGTTGTCTTCCCCTGATAGGAACACACATCAATTGGCTATTATGAGCTGTTTAAGCAGCGAAACCCTCGTTTTCAGACACTACCTAGACTCACAGGGCATGAAATAAGCAACTGGTTTCCACAATAGAAATAATGGGTTTCAACCATAATAAATGTTTATTTAACTATAAAATCTGAAAAACTTTCAAAACAGTGTGGCTGAGACTCCAGTTGTCTTCCCCTGATAGGAAACACACATCAATTGGCTATTATGAGCTGTTTAAGCAGCGAAAACCCTCGTTTTCAGACACTACCTAGACTCACAGGGCATGAAATAAGCAACTGGTTTCCACAATAGAAATAATGGGTTTCAACCATAATAAATGTTTATTTATATAAAAAAGTGAAAAACTTTCAAAACAGTGTGGCTGAGACTCCAGTTGTCTTCCCCTGATAGGAACACACATCAATTGGCTATTATGAGCTGTTTAAGCAGCGAAAACCCTCGTTTTCAGACACTACCTAGACTCACAGGGCATGAAATAAGCAACTGGTTTCCACAATAGAAATAATGGGTTTCAACCATAATAAATGTTTATTTATATAAAAAACTGAAAAACTTTCAAAACAGTGTGGCTGAGACTCCAGTTGTCTTCCCCTGATAGGAACACACATCAATTGGCTATTATGAGCTGTTTAAGCAGCGAAAACCTCGTTTTCAGACACTACCTAGACTCACAGGGCATGAAATAAGCAACTGGTTTCCACAATAGAAATAATGGGTTTCAACCATAATAAATCTTTATTTAATATAAATACTGAAAAACTTTCAAAACAGTGTGGCTGAGACTCCAGTTGTCTTCCCCTGATAGGAACACACATCAATTGGCTATTATGAGCTGTTTAAGCAGCGAAACCCTCGTTTTCAGACACTACCTAGACTCACAGGGCATGAAATAAGCAACTGGTTTCCACAATAGAAATAATGGGTTTCAACCATAATAAATGTTTATTTATATACAAATCTGAAAAACTTTCAAAACAGTGTGGCTGAGACTCCAGTTGTCTTCCCCTGATAGGAACACACATCAATTGGCTATTATGAGCTGTTTAAGCAGCGAAAACCCTCGTTTTCAGACCACTACCTAGACTCACAGGGCATGAAATAAGGCAACTGGTTTCCACAATAGAAATAATGGGTTTTCAACCATAATAAATCTTTATTTAGATTTAAATCTGAAAAACTTTCAAAACAGTGTGGCTGAGACTCCAGTTCTCTTCCCCTGATAGGAACACACATCAATTGGCTATTATGAGCTGTTTAAGCAGCGAAACCCTCGTTTTTCAGACACTACCATAGACTCACAGGGCATGAAATAGCAACTGGTTTCACAATAGAAATAATGGGTTTCAACCATAATAAATCTTTATTTATATAAAAAAGCTGAAAAACTTTCAAAACAGTGTGGCTGAGACTCCAGTTTCTTCCCCTGATAGGAACACACATCAATTGGCTATTATGAGCTGTTTAAGCAGCGAAAACCTCGTTTTCAGACACTACCTAGACTCACAGGGCATGAAATAAGCAACTGGTTTCCACAATAAAATAATGGGTTTCAACCATAATAAATTTATTTAGATAAATCTGAAAAACTTTCAAAACAGTGTGGCTGAGACTCCAGTTGTCTTCCCCTGATAGGAACACACATCAATTGGCTATTATGAGCTGTTTAAGCAGCGAAACCCTCGTTTTCAGACACTACCTAGACTCACAGGGCATGAAATAAGCAACTGGTTTCCACAATAGAAATAATGGGTTTCAACCATAATAAATGTTTATTTATATAAAAAAATGAAAAACTTTCAAAACAGTGTGGCTGAGACTCCAGTTGTCTTCCCCTGATAGGAACACACATCAATTGGCTATTATGAGCTGTTTAAGCAGCGAAAACCTCGTTTTCAGACACTACCTAGACTCACAGGGCATGAAATAAGCAACTGGTTTCCACAATAGAAATAATGGGTTTCAACCATAATAAATGTTTATTTATATAAAAAACTGAAAAACTTTCAAAACAGTGTGGCTGAGACTCCAGTTCTCTTCCCCTGATAGGAACACACATCAATTGGCTATTATGAGCTGTTTAAGCAGCGAAAACCTCGTTTTCAGACACTACCTAGACTCACAGGGCATGAAATAAGCAACTGGTTTCCACAATAGAAATAATGGGTTTCAACCATAATAAATCTTTATTTGGAAAAACTTTCAAACTGAGACTCCAGTTCTCTTCCCCTGATAGCTAATAATGTTTCAATTAATAAATATAATGGGTTTCAACCATAATAAATCTTTATTTAAAACTGAAAAACTTTCAAAACAGTGTGGCTGAGACTCCAGTTCTCTTCCCCTGATAGGAACACACATCAATTGGCTATTATGAGCTGTTTAAGCAGCGAAAACCTCGTTTTCAGACACTACCTAGACTCACAGGGCATGAAATAAGCAACTGGTTTCCACAATAGAAATAATGGGTTTCAACCATAATAAATCTTTATTTAGAAATCTGAAAAACTTTCAAAACAGTGTGGCTGAGACTCCAGTTCTCTTCCCCTGATAGGAACACACATCAATTGGCTATTATGAGCTGTTTAAGCAGCGAAAACCTCGTTTTCAGACACTACCTAGACTCACAGGGCATGAAATAAGCAACTGGTTTCCACAATAGAAATAATGGGTTTCAACCATAATAAATGTTTATTTATATAAAAACTGAAAAACTTTCAAAACAGTGTGGCTGAGACTCCAGTTTCTTCCCCTGATAGGAACACACATCAATTGGCTATTATGAGCTGTTTAAGCAGCGAAACCTCGTTTTCAGACACTACCTAGACTCACAGGGCATGAAATAAGCAACTGGTTTCCACAATAGAAAATAATGGGTTTCAACCATAATAAATCTTATTTATATAAAAAACTGAAAAACTTTCAAAACAGTGTGGCTGAGACTCCAGTTCTCTTCCCCTGATAGGAACACACATCAATTGGCTATTATGAGCTGTTTAAGCAGCGAAAACCTCGTTTTCAGACACTACCTAGACTCACAGGGCATGAAATAAGCAACTGGTTTCCACAATAGAAATAATGGGTTTTCAACCATAATAAATGTTTATTTATATTAAAAACTGAAAAACTTTCAAAACAGTGGTGGCTGAGACTCCAGTTCTCTTCCCCTGATAGGAACACACATCAATTGGCTATTATGAGCTGTTTAAGCAGCGAAAACCTCGTTTTCCAGACACTACCTAGACTCACAGGGCATGAAATAAGCAACTGGTTTCCACAATAGAAATAATGGGTTTCAACCATAATAAATGTTTATTTAGATTCAAATCTGAAAAACTTTCAAAACAGTGTGGCTGAGACTCCAGTTCTCTTCCCCTGATAGGAACACACATCAATTGGCTATTATGAGCTGTATTAAGCAGCGAAAACCTCGTTTTCAGCACACTTACACTAGACTCACACAGGGCATGAATAAGCAACTGGTTTCCACAATAGAAATAATGGGTTTCAACCATAATAAATGTTTATTTATATAAAAAACTGAAAAACTTTCAAAACAGTGTGGCTGAGACTCCAGTTCTCTTCCCCTGATAGGAACACACATCAATTGGCTATTATGAGCTGTTTAAGCAGCGAAAACCTCGTTTTCAGACACTACCTAGACTCACAGGGCATGAAATAAGCAACTGGTTTCCCACAATAGAAATAATGGTTTCAACCATAATAAATGTTTATTTAGATTCAATCTGAAAAACTTTCAAAACAGTGTGGCTGAGACTCCAGTTCTCTTCCCCTGATAGGAACACACATCAAATTGGCTATTATGAGCTGTTTAAGCAGCGAAAACCTCGTTTTCAGACACTACCTAGACTCACAGGGCATGAAATAAGCAACTGGTTTCCACAATAGAAATAATGGGTTTCAACCATAATAAATCTTTATTTATATAAAAAACTGAAAAACTTTCAAAACAGTGTGGCTGAGACTCCAAGTTCTCTTCCCCTGATAGGAACACACATCAATTGGCTATTATGAGCTGTTTAAGCAGCGAAAACCTCGTTTTCAGACACTACCTAGACTCACAGGGCATGAAATAAGCAACTGGTTTCCACAATAGAAATAATGGGTTTCAACCATAATAAATGTTTATTTAGATTTCAATCTGAAAAACTTTCAAAAACAGTGTGGCTGAGACTCCAGTTCTCTTCCCTGATAGGAACCACACATCAATTGGCTATTATGAGCTGTTTAAGCAGCGAAAACCTCGTTTTCAGACACTACCTAGACTCACAGGGCATGAAATAAGCCACCTGGTTTCCACAATAGAAATAATGGTTTCAACCATAATAAATGTTTATTTAGATTTCAATCTGAAAAACTTTCAAAACAGTGTGGCTGAGACTCCAGTTCTCTTCCCCTGATAGGAACACACATCAATTGGCTATTATGAGCTGTTTAAGCAGCGAAAACCTCGTTTCAGACACTACCTAGACTCACAGGGCAATGAAATAAGCAACTGGTTTCCACAATAGAAATAATGGGTTTCAACCATAATAAATGTTTATTTATATAAAAAACTGAAAAACTTTCAAAACAGTGTGGCTGAGACTCCAGTTCTCTTCCCCTGATAGGAACACACATCAATTGGCTATTATGAGCTGTTTAAGCAGCGAAAACCTCGTTTTCAGACACTACCTAGACTCACAGGGCATGAAATAAGCAACTGGTTTCCACAATAGAAATAATGGGTTTCAACCATAATAAATGTTTATTTAGATATCAATCTGAAAAACTTTCAAACAGTGTGGCTGAGACTCCAGTTCTCTTCCCTGATAGGAACACACATCAAATTGGGCTATTATGAGCTGTTTAAGCAGCGAAACCTCGTTTTCAGACACTACCTAGACTCACAGGGCATGAAATAAGCAACTGGTTTCCACAATAGAAATAATGGGTTTCAACCATAATAAATCTTTATTTAGATTTTCAATCTGAAAAACTTTCAAAAACAGTGTGGCTGAGACTCCAGTTCTTTCCCCTGATAGGAAACACACAATTGCTATTATGGCTTTTTAAGCAGCGAAAACCTCGTTTTCAGACACTACCTAGACTCACAGGGCATGAAATAAGCAACTGGTTTCCACAGAAATAATGGGTTTCAACCATAATAAATCTTTATTTATATAAAAACTGAAAAACTTTCAAACAGTGTGGCTGAGACTCCAGTTCTCTTCCCTGATAGGAACACACATCAATTGGCTATTATGAGCTGTTTAAGCAGCGAAAACCTCGTTTTCAGACACTACCTAGACTCACAGGGCATGAAATAAGCAACTGGTTTCCACAATAGAAATAATGGGTTTCAACCATAATAAATGTTTATTTATATAAAAACTGAAAAACTTTCAAACAGTGTGGCTGAGACTCCAGTTCTCCCCTGATAGGAACACACATCAATTGGCTATTATGAGCTGTTTAAGCAGCGAAAACCTCGTTTTCAGACACTACCTAGACTCACAGGGCATGAAATAAGCAACTGGTTTCCACATAGAAATAATGGGTTTCAACCATAATAAATGTTTATTTATATAAAAAAGAAAAACTTTCAAAACAGTGTGGCTGAGACTCCAGTTCTTCCCCTGATAGGAACACACATCAATTGGCTATTATGAGCTGTTTAAGCAGCGAAAACCTCGTTTTCAGACACTACCTAGACTCACAGGGCATGAAATAAGCAACTGGTTTCCAAAATGGGTTTCAACCATAATAAATGTTTATTTATATAAAAAACTGAAAAACTTTCAAAACAGTGTGGCTGAGACTCCAGTTGTCTTCCCCTGATAGGAACACACATCAATTGGCTATTATGAGCTGTTTAAGCAGCGAAAACCTCGTTTTCAGACACTACCTAGACTCACAGGGCATGAAATAAGCAACTGGTTTCCACAAAATAATGGGTTTCAACCATATAAATGTTTATTTATATAAAAACTGAAAAACTTTCAAAACAGTGTGGCTGAGACTCCAGTTCTCTTCCCCTGATAGGAACACACATCAATTGGCTATTATGAGCTGTTTAAGCAGCGAAACCTCGTTTTCAGACACTACCTAGACTCACAGGGCATGAAATAAGCAACTGGTTTCCACAATAGAAATAATGGGTTTCAACCATAATAAATCTTTATTTATATAAAAACTGAAAAACTTTCAAAACAGTGTGGCTGAGACTCCAGTTCTTCCCCTGATAGGAACACACATCAATTGCTATTATGGTTTCGAAACCTCGTTTTCAGACACTACACAGGCAATAAGCAACTGGTTTCCACAATAGAAATAATGGGTTTCAACCATAATAAATCTTTATTTATATAAAAACTGAAAAACTTTCAAAACAGTGTGGCTGAGACTCCAGTTGTCTTCCCCTGATAGGAACACACATCAATTGGCTATTATGAGCTGTTTAAGCAGCGAAAACCTCGTTTTCAGACACTACCTAGACTCACAGGGCATGAAATAAGCAACTGGTTTCCACAATAGAAATGGGTTTCAACCATAATAATGTTTATTTATATAATCTGAAAAACTTTCAAAACAGTGTGGCTGAGACTCCAGTTCTCTTCCCTGATAGGAACACATCAATTGGCTATTATGAGCTGTTTAAGCAGCGAAACCTCGTTTTCAGACACTAAACAGGGCATGAAATAAGCAACTGGTTTCCAAAGAAATAATGGGTTTCAACCATAATAAATGTTTATTTATATAAAAACTGAAAAACTTTCAAAACAGTGTGGCTGAGACTCCAGTTGTCTTCCCCTGATAGGAACACACATCAATTGGCTATTATGAGCTGTTTAAGCAGCGAAACCCTCGTTTTCAGACACTACCTAGACTCACAGGGCATGAAATAAGCAACTGGTTTCCACAATAGAAATAATGGGTTTCAACCATAATAAATCTTTATTTATTAAAACTGAAAAACTTTCAAAACAGTGTGGCTGAGACTCCAGTTCTCTTCCCCTGATAGGAACACACAATGGCTATTAAATAAACCTCGTTGACACTAAACAGGGCAGCAACTGGTTTCCATAATGGGTTTCAACCATAATAAATCTTTATTTATATTGAAAAACTTTCAAAACAGTGTGGCTGAGACTCCAGTTCTTCCCCTGATAGGAACACACATCAATTGGCTATTATGAGCTGTTTAAGCAGCGAAAACCTCGTTTTCAGACACTACCTAGACTCACAGGGCATGAAAAAGCAACTGGTTTCCACAATAGAAATAATGGGTTTCAACCATAATAAATGTTTATTTAGATTAATCTGAAAAACTTTCAAAACAGTGTGGCTGAG
The DNA here is from genome assembly GCF_001640805.2 of Lates calcarifer. NCBI lineage: Eukaryota > Metazoa > Chordata > Actinopteri > Centropomidae > Lates > Lates calcarifer. Next base: position 25,224 of record NW_026115280.1, read on the forward strand.
ACTCCAGTTCTCTTCCCCTGATAGGAACACACATCAATTGGACTATTATGAGCTGTTTAAGCAGCGAAAACCTCGTTTTCAGACACTACCTAGACTCACAGGGCATGAAATAAGCAACTGGTTTCCACAATAGAAATAATGGGTTTCAACCATAAATAAATGTTTATTTAGATTCAATCTGAAAAACTTTCAAAACAGTGTGGCTGAGACTCCAGTTTTCTTCCCCTGATAGGAACACACATCAAATTGGCTATTATGAGCTGTTTAAGCAGCGAAAACCTCGTTTTCAGACACTACCTAGACTCACAGGGCATGAAATAAGCAACTGGTTTTCCACAATAGAAATAATGGGTTTCAACCATAATAAATGTTTATTTATATAAACAAACTGAAAAACTTTCAAAAACAGTGTGGCTGAGACTCCAGTTCGTCTTCCCCTGATAGGAACACACATCAATTGGCTATTATGAGCTGTTTAAGCAGCGAAAACCTCGTTTTCAGACACTACCTAGACTCACAGGGCATGAAATAAGCAACTGGTTTCCACAATAGAAATAATGGGTTTCAACCATAATAAATGTTTATTTATATAAAAAACTGAAAAACTTTCAAAACAGTGTGGCTGAGACTCCAGTTCTCTTCCCCTGATAGGAACACACATCAATTGGCTATTATGAGCTGTTTAAGCAGCGAAACCCTCGTTTTCAGACACTACCTAGACTCACAGGGCATGAAATAAGCAACTGGTTTCCACAATAGAAATAATGGGTTTCAACCATAATAAATGTTTATTTAGATTAAAAATCTGAAAAAACTTTCAAAACAGTGTGGCTGAGACTCCAGTTCTCTTCCCCTGATAGGAACACACATCAATTGGCTATTATGAGCTGTTTAAGCAGCGAAAACCTCGTTTTTCAGACACTACCTAGACTCACAGGGCATGAAATAAGCAACTGGTTTCCACAATAGAAATAATGGGTTTCAACCATAATAAATCTTTATTTACTATACAAATCTGAAAAACTTTCAAAACAGTGTGGCTGAGACTCCAGTTCTCTTCCCCTGATAGGAACACACATCAATTGGCTATTATGAGCTGTTTAAGCAGCGAAAACCTCGTTTTCCAGACACTACCTAGACTCACAGGGCATGAAATAAGCAACTGGTTTCCACAATAGAAATAATGGGTTTCAACCATAATAAATCTTTATTTAGTATTAAAATACTGAAAAACTTTCAAAACAGTGTGGCTGAGACTCCAGTTCTCTTCCCCTGATAGGAACACACATCAATTGGCTATTATGAGCTGTTTAAGCAGCGAAAACCTCGTTTTCAGACACTACCTAGACTCACAGGGCATGAAATAAGCAACTGGTTTCCACAATAGAAATAATGGGTTTCAACCATAATAAATGTTTATTGTATATATAAAAACTGAAAAACTTTCAAAAACAGTGTGGCTGAGACTCCAGTTTCTCTTCCCCTGATAGGAACACACATCAATTGGCTATTATGAGCTGTTTAAGCAGCGAAAACCTCGTTTTCAGACCACTACCTAGACTCACAGGGCATGAAATAAGCAACTGGTTTCCACAATAGAAATAATGGGTTTCAACCATAATAAATGTTTATTTATATAAAAAACTGAAAAACTTTCAAAACAGTGTGGCTGAGACTCCAGTTCTCTTCCCCTGATAGGAACACACATCAATTGCTATTATGAGCTGTTTAAGCAGCGAAAACCTCGTTTTCAGACACTACCTAGACTCACAGGGGCATGAAATAAGCAACTGGTTTCCACAATAGAAATAATGGGTTTCAACCATAATAAATGTTTATTTATATAAAAAACTGAAAAAACTTTCAAAACAGTGTGGCTGAGACTCCAGTTCTCTTCCCCTGATAGGAACACACATCAATTGGCTATTATGAGCTGTTTAAGCAGCGAAAACCTCGTTTTCAGACACTACCTAGACTCACAGGGCATGAAATAAGCAACTGGTTTCCACAATAGAAATAATGGGTTTCAACCATAATAAATCTTTATTTATATAAAAAACTGAAAAACTTTCAAAACAGTGTGGCTGAGACTCCAGTTCTCTTCCCCTGATAGGAACACACATCAAATTGGCTATTATGAGCTGTTTAAGCAGCGAAAACCTCGTTTTCAGACACTACCTAGACTCACAGGGCATGAAATAAGCAACTGGTTTCCACAATAGAAATAATGGGTTTCAACCATAATAAATGTTTATTTATATAAAAAAACTGAAAAACTTTCAAAACAGTGTGGCTGAGACTCCAGTTCTCTTCCCCTGATAGGAACACACATCAATTGGCTATTATGAGCTGTTTTAAGCAGCGAAACCCTCGTTTTCAGACACTACCTAGACTCACAGGGCATGAAATAAGCAACTGGTTTCCACAATAGAAATAATGGGTTTCAACCATAATAAATGCTTTATTTATATATAAATCTGAAAAACTTTCAAAACAGTGTGGCTGAGACTCCAGTTCTCTTCCCCTGATAGGAACACACATCAATTGGCTATTATGAGCTGTTTAAGCAGCGAAAACCTCGTTTTCAGACACTACCTAGACTCACAGGGCATGAAATAAGCAACTGGTTTCCACAATAGAAATAATGGGTTTCAACCATAATAAATCTTTATTTATATTAAAAAACTGGAAAAACTTTTCAAAACAGTGTGGCTGAGACTCCAGTTCTCTTCCCCTGATAGGAACCACACATCAATTGGCTATTATGGAGCTGTTTAAGCAGCGAAAACCTCGTTTTCAGACACTACCTAGACTCACAGGGGCATGAAATAAGCAACTGGTTTCCACAATAGAAATAATGGGTTTCAACCATAATAAATCGTTTATTTATATAAAAAACTGAAAAACTTTCAAAACAGTGTGGCTGAGACTCCAGTTCTCTTCCCCTGATAGGAACACACATAAATTGGCTATTATGAGCTGTTTAAGCAGCGAAAACCTCGTTTTCAGACACTACCTAGACTCACAGGGCATGAAATAAGCAACTGGTTTCCACAATAGAAATAGATGGGTTTCAACCATAATAAATGTTTATTTATATAAAAAACTGAAAAACTTTCAAAACAGTGTGGCTGAGACTCCAGTTCTCTTCCCCTGATAGGGAACACACATAAAATTGGGCTATTATGAGCTGTTTAAGCAGCGAAAACCCTCGTTTTTCAGACACTACCTAGACTCACAGGGCATGAAATAAGCAACTGGGTTTCCACAATAGAAATAATGGGTTTCAACCCATAATAAATTTTATTTATATAACAAACTGAAAAACTTTCAAAACAGTGTGGGCTGAGACTCCAGTTCTCTTCCCCTGATAGGAACACACATCAAATTGGCTATTATGAGCTGTTTAAGCAGCGAGAAACCTCGTTTTCAGACACTACCTAGACTCACAGGGCATGAAATAAGCAACTGGTTTCCACAATAGAAATAATGGGTTTTCAACCATAATAAATGTTTATTTATATAAAAAACTGAAAAACTTTCAAAACAGTGTGGCTGAGACTCCAGTTCGTCTTCCCCTGATAGGAACACACATCAATTGGCTATTATGAGCTGTTTAAGCAGCGAAAACCTCGTTTTCAGACACTACCTAGACTCACAGGGCATGAAATAAAGCAACTGGTTTCCACAATAGGAAATAATGGGGTTTCAACCATAATAAATCTTTATTTAATATTAAATCTGAAAAAACTTTCAAAACAGTGTGGGCTGAGACTCCAGTTTCTCTTCCCCTGATAGGAACACACATAAATTGGCTATTATGAGCTGTTTAAGCAGCGAAAACCTCGTTTTCAGACACTACCTAGACTCACAGGGCATGAAATAAGCAACTGGTTTCCACAATAGAAATAATGGGTTTCAACCATAATAAATGTTTATTTATATAAAAACTGAAAAACTTTCAAAACAGTGTGGCTGAGACTCCAGTTCTCTTCCCCTGATAGGAACACACATCAATTGGCTATTATGAGCTGTTTAAGCAGCGAAAACCTCGTTTTCAGACACTACCTAGACTCACAGGGCATGAAATAGCAACTGGTTTCCACAATAGAAATAATGGGTTTCAACCATAATAAATCTTTATTTATATAAAAAACTGAAAAACTTTCAAAACAGTGTGGCTGAGACTCCAGTTCTCTTCCCCTGATAGGAACACACATCAATTGGCTATTATGAGCTGTTTAAGCAGCGAAAACCTCGTTTTCAGACACTACCTAGACTCACAGGGCATGAAATAAGCAACTGGTTTCCACAATAGAAATAATGGGTTTCAACCATAATAAATCTTTATTTAGATTTCAATCTGAAAAACTTTCAAAACAGTGTGGCTGAGACTCCAGTTCTCTTCCCCTGATAGGAACACACAGCAATTGGCTATTATGAGCTTTAAAGCAGCGAAAACTCGTTTTCGCACACTTGCATGCCAACAGGCACAATATAGGCAACAGGTTTCCAGACAGAAATAATGGGTTTCAACCATAATAAATTTTATTTATATAAAAAACTGAAAAACTTTCAAAACAGTGTGGCTGAGACTCCAGTTCTCTTCCCCTGATAGGAACACACATAAATTGGCTATTATGAGCTGTTTAAGCAGCGAAAACCTCGTTTTCAGACACTACCTAGACTCACAGGGCATGAAATAAGCAACTGGTTTCCACAATAGAAATAATGGGTTTCAACCATAATAAAT
>NW_026115281.1:0-106938 GCF_001640805.2 Lates calcarifer
GTCATAGTATAGTAAGGGCATCAAAAATCATCAAAAAATGTCTTATGTAGCATCAAATGTCAAAATGTATAGTGCATCAAAAAATCATCAAAAAAAAATTTATAACAGTATGGCATCAAAATCATCAAAAATTCATAGTATAGAAAAAAAAAAAAAGATATAGCACAAAAAAAAAAAAATAATAAAAATCATCAAAAAATGTCATTGTATATAAGGATCAAATCATCAAAAAAATTTATAGTACAGTATGGCATCCAAAATCATCAAAAAAAACTCATAGTATAGTAAGGTGTCAAAAAACCATCAAAAAATGTCATTGTATAGTAAGGTGTCAAAAAACCATCAAAAATGTCATTGTATAGTAAGGCATCAAAAATCATCAAAAAATGTCATAGTATAGTATGGCATCAAAAATGTCAAAAAATGACATAGTATAGTATGGCATCAAAAAACCATCAAAAAATGTCATAGTATAGTAAGGCATCAAAAATCATCCAAAAAATGTCATAGTATAGTAAGGCATCAAAAATCATCAAAAAAATTTATAGTACAGTATGGCATCCAAAATCATCACAAAAAACTCATAGTATAGTAAGTTGTCAAAAACCATCCAAAAAATGTCATTGTATAGTAAGGCATCAAAAACCATCAAAAAATGTCATAGTATAGTAAGGCATCAAAAATCATCAAAAAATGTCATAGTATAGTATGGCATCAAAAATTATCAGAAAATGTCATAGTATATTAAGGCATCAAAAATCATCAAAAAAACTCATAGTATAGTAAGGTGTCAAAAACCATCAAAATATGTCATAGTATAGTAAGGCATCAAAAATCATCAAAAAATGTCATAGTATAGTATGGCATCAAAAATTGTCAGAAAATGTCATAGTATAGCAAGGCATCAAAAATCGTCAAAAAATTTCATAGTATACTAAGGCATCAAAAATCATCAAAAAATGTCATAGTATAGTAAGGCATCAAAAATCATCAAAAAATGTCATAGTATAGTAAGGCATCAAAAATTGTCAGAAAATGTCATAGTATAGCAAGGCATCAAAAACCATCAAAAAATTTCATAGTATAGTATGGCATCAAAAATGTCAAAAAATGTCATAGTATACTAAGGCATCAAAAATCATCAAAAAATGTCATAGTATAGTAAGGCATCAAAAATCATCAAAAAATGTCATTGTATAGTAAGGTGTCAAAAACCATCAAAAAATGTCATAGTATAGTAAGGCATCAAAAATCATCAAAAAATGTCATAGTATAGTATGGCATCAAAAATGTCAAAAAATGACATAGTATAGTATGGCATCAAAAACCATCAAAAAATGTCATAGTATAGTATGGCATCAAAAATCATCAAAAAATGTCATTGTATAGTATGGCATCAAAAATGTCAAAAAAAAATGACATAGTATAGTATGGCATCAAAAATTATCAAAAAATGTCATAGTATAGTATGGCATCAAAAATCATCAAAAAAATTTATAGTATATTATGGCATCAAAAATCATCAAAAAAACTCATAGTATAGTAAGTTGTCAAAAACCATCAAAAAATGTCATTGTATAGTAAAGTGTCAAAAACCATCAAAAAATGTCATTGTATAGTAAGGCATCAAAAATCATCAAAAAATGTCATAGTATAGTATGGCATCAAAAATGTCAAAAAATGACATAGTATAGTATGGCATCAAAAATGTCAAAAAATGTCATAGTACAGTATGGCATCAAAAATCATCAAAAAATGTCATTGTATAGTATGGCATCAAAAATGTCAAAAAAATGACAGTATAGTATGGCATCAAAAATTATCAAAAAATGTCAGTATAGTATGGCATCAAAAATCATCAAAAAAATTTATAGTATATTATGGCATCAAAAATCATCAAAAAAACTCATAGTATAGTAAGGTGTCAAAAACCATCAAAAAATGTCATTGTATAGTAAGGCATCAAAAATCATCAAAAAATGTCATAGTATAGTATGGCATCAAAAATGTCAAAAAATGACATAGTATAGTATGGCATCAAAAATTATAAAAAAATGTCATAGTATAGTATGGCATCAAAAATTGTCAGAAAATGTCATAGTATAGCAAGGCATCAAAAACCATCAAAAAATTTCATAGTATAGTATGGCATCAAAAATCATCAAAAAATGTCATAGTATAGTAAGGCATCAAAAATCATCAAAAAATGACATAGTATAGTATGGCATCAAAAATCATCAAAAAAATTTATAGTACAGTATGGCATCAAAAATCATCAAAAAAACTCATAGTATAGTATGGCATCAAAAATTGTCAGAAAATGTCATAGTATAGTAAGGCATCAAAAATCATCAAAAAATGTCATAGTATAGTATGGCATCAAAAATCATCAAAAAATGTCATTGTATAGTAAGGCATCAAAAATCATCAAAAAAATTTATAGTACAGTATGGCATCCAAAATCATCAAAAAAACTCATAGTATAGTAAGGTGTCAAAAACCATCAAAAAATGTCATTGTATAGTAAGGTGTCAAAAACCATCAAAAAATGTCATTGTATAGTAAGGCATCAAAAATCATCAAAAAATGTCATAGTATAGTATGGCATCAAAAATGTCAAAAAATGACATAGTATAGTATGGCATCAAAAACCATCAAAAAATGTCATAGTATAGTAAGGCATCAAAAATCATCAAAAAATGTCATAGTATAGTAAGGCATCAAAAATCATCAAAAAAATTTATAGTACAGTATGGCATCCAAAATCATCACAAAAACTCATAGTATAGTAAGTTGTCAAAAACCATCAAAAAATGTCATTGTATAGTAAGGCATCAAAAACCATCAAAAAATGTCATAGTATAGTAAGGCATCAAAAATCATCAAAAAATGTCATAGTATAGTATGGCATCAAAAATTATCAGAAAATGTCATAGTATATTAAGGCATCAAAAATCATCAAAAAAACTCATAGTATAGTAAGGTGTCAAAAACCATCAAAATATGTCATAGTATAGTAAGGCATCAAAAATCATCAAAAAATGTCATAGTATAGTATGGCATCAAAAATTGTCAGAAAATGTCATAGTATAGCAAGGCATCAAAAATCGTCAAAAAATTTCATAGTATACTAAGGCATCAAAAATCATCAAAAAATGTCATAGTATAGTAAGGCATCAAAAATCATCAAAAAATGTCATAGTATAGTAAGGCATCAAAAATTGTCAGAAAATGTCATAGTATAGCAAGGCATCAAAAACCATCAAAAAATTTCATAGTATAGTATGGCATCAAAAATGTCAAAAAATGTCATAGTATACTAAGGCATCAAAAATCATCAAAAAATGTCATAGTATAGTAAGGCATCAAAAATCATCAAAAAATGTCATTGTATAGTAAGGTGTCAAAAACCATCAAAAAATGTCATAGTATAGTAAGGCATCAAAAATCATCAAAAAATGTCATAGTATAGTATGGCATCAAAAATGTCAAAAAATGACATAGTATAGTATGGCATCAAAAACCATCAAAAAATGTCATAGTATAGTAAGGCATCAAAAATCATCAAAAAAATTTATAGTACAGTATGGCATCCAAAATCATCAAAAAAACTCATAGTATAGTAAGTTGTCAAAAACCATCAAAAAATGTCATTGTATAGTAAGGCATCAAAAACCATCAAAAAATGTCATAGTATAGTATGGCATCAAAAATGTCAAAAAATGTCATAGTATATTAAGGCATCAAAAATCATCAAAAAATGTCATAGTATAGTAAGGCATCAAAAATCATCAGAAAATGTCATAGTATAGTAAGGCATCAAAAATCATCAAAAAAATTTATAGTACAGTATGGCATCCAAAATCATCAAAAAAACTCATAGTATAGTAAGGTGTCAAAAACCATCAAAAAATGTCATAGTATAGTAAGGCATCAAAAATCATCAAAAAATGTCATAGTATAGTAAGGCATCAAAAATCATCAGAAAATGTCATAGTATAGTAAGGCATCCAAAATCATCAAAAAAACTCATAGTATAGTAAGGTGTCAAAAACCATCAAAAATGTCATAGTATAGTATGGCATCAAAAATCATCAAAAAATGTCATTGTATAGTATGGCATCAAAAATCATCAAAAAAACTCAGTATAGTAAGTTGTCAAAAACCATCAAAAAATGTCATTGTATAGTAAGGCATCAAAAACCATCAAAAAATGTCATAGTATAGTAAGGCATCAAAAACCATCAAAAAATGTCAAAGTATAGTATGGCATCAAAAATTGTCAGAAAATGTCATAGTATATTAAGGCATCAAAAATCATCAATAAATGTCATAGTATAGTAAGGCATCAAAAATCATCAAAAAAATTTATAGTACAGTATGGCATCCAAAATCATCAAAAAAACTCATAGTATAGTAAGGTGTCAAAAACCATCAAAAAATGTCATAGTATAGTAAGGCATCAAAAATCATCAAAAAATGTCATAGTATAGTAAGGCATCAAAAATCATCAGAAAATGTCATAGTATAGTAAGGCATCCAAAATCATCAAAAAAACTCATAGTATAGTAAGGTGTCAAAAACCATCAAAAAATGTCATAGTATAGTATGGCATCAAAAATCATCAAAAAATGTCATTGTATAGTATGGCATCAAAAATCATCAAAAAAACTCAGTATAGTAAGTTGTCAAAAACCATCAAAAAATGTCATTGTATAGTAAGGCATCAAAAACCATCAAAAAATGTCATAGTATAGTAAGGCATCAAAAACCATCAAAAAATGTCAAAGTATAGTATGGCATCAAAAATTGTCAGAAAATGTCATAGTATATTAAGGCATCAAAAATCATCAATAAATGTCATAGTATAGTAAGGCATCAAAAATCATCAAAAAAATTTATAGTACAGTATGGCATCCAAAATCATCAAAAAAACTCATAGTATAGTAAGTTGTCAAAAACCATCAAAAAATGTCACAGTATAGTAAGGCAACAAAAATGGTCAAAAAATAATATAGTATACCGTGTGGTCCATTCGAGAAAATGTCCTACTCAACATATTCTGTCTGTGCAGGAGGAGGAGACTGCATCACCTGAAGAGGACAACAACAGCGGCCAAACCCTCATGATGTTCTGAGATGTATAAGCTTATCCTCATGTGCTCATCATTCCATCTAATGTGGGATGAGAGAATAAAAGTGTCTGGTCAAACATCTGTCATTATCTCTGCTGTGGTTTGTTTAATGTTGCTAAGAACACAATAAAGTTTTGATGCTTAACTTTTGTTGAGTTTCTCTATTTTGTAACTGATATCACAAAAATGATTTTGTAATGCAGAAACACAAACTATTCTTTAGTTAGTGTTAGGGTTAGTTTGCAATTAAAAAGCTGTAACCCTAACCCTAGCCTCCTTTTAGAAGTGGCTAAAAGCAGTAACCCTAACCCTAACCCTAACCACCAGCTAAAGCCCATAACCCTAACCCTAACCCTAACCACCGGTGAAAAGACGTAACCCTAACCACTGGTGAAAAGACGTAACCCTAACCCTAACCGCCGGCTAAAAATGGCTAAAAGACGTAACCCTAACCCTAACTGCCGGCTAAAACCCATAACCCTAACCCCGGAGAAAAGATGTAACCCTAACCCTATCCACCAGCTAAAAGTGGCTTAAACACATAACCCTAACCCTAACCACAGACTAAAAGGTGTAACCCTAACCCTAGCCTCCTTTTAAAAGTGGCTAAAAGCAGTAACCCTAACCCTAACCACCAGCTAAAAGTGGCTAAAAGACATAACCGTAACCACCAGCTAAAAGGTGTAACCCTAACCCTAACTGCCGGCTAAAACCCATAACCCTAACCCTAGCTTCCTTTTAAAAGTGGATAAAAGCAGTAATCCTAACCCTAACCCCCGGTGAAAAGACGTAACCCTAACCCTAACCCTAACCACCAGTGAAAAGACGTAACCCTAACCCTATCCACCAACTAAAAGTGGCTTAAAGACATAACCCTAACCCTAACCACAGACTAAAGGTGTAACCCTAACCCTAGCCTCCTTTTAAAAGTGGCTAAAAGCAGTAACCCTAACCCTAACCACCAGCTAAAAGTGGCTAAAAGACATAACCGTAACCACCAGCTAAAAGGTGTAACCCTAACCCTAACTGCCAGCTAAAACCCATAACCCTAACCCTAACCCCTTGTGAAAAGACGTAACCCTAACCCTAACCCTAACCACCAGCTAAAAGTGGCTAAAAGACATAACCGTAACCACCAGCTAAAAGGTGTAACCCTAACCCTAACTGCCGGCTAAAACCCATAACCCTAACCCTAGCTTCCTTTTAAAAGTGGATAAAAGCAGTAATCCTAACCCTAACCCCCGGTGAAAAGACGTAACCCTAACCCTAACCCTAACCACCAGTGAAAAGACGTAACCCTAACCCTATCCACCAACTAAAAGTGGCTTAAAGACATAACCCTAACCCTAACCACAGACTAAAGGTGTAACCCTAACCCTAGCCTCCTTTTAAAAGTGGCTAAAAGCAGTAACCCTAACCCTAACCACCAGCTAAAAGTGGCTAAAAGACATAACCGTAACCACCAGCTAAAAGGTGTAACCCTAACCCTAACTGCCAGCTAAAACCCATAACCCTAACCCTAACCCCTTGTGAAAAGACGTAACCCTAACCCTAACCCTAACCACCAGCTAAAAGTGGCTAAAAGACATAACCGTAACCACCAGCTAAAAGGTGTAACCCTAACCCTAACTGCCGGCTAAAACCCATAACCCTAAACCTAGCCTCCTTTTAAAAGTGGCTAAAAGCTGTAACCCTAACCCTAACCTTTGACTAAAAGTGGCTAAAAGACGTAATCCTAATCTCTAGCTAACAGTGGCTAAATGCTGAAACCTTGGTTAATAAATAACACCTACAACCAATATTACCCTATTAATAGTTGAAAAATTTGGAGTTCTGTAGCTGTGAGGTTGGCAATATTCATACAATATTAAACAAACAAGCAAAATATTCAGTGTTCAGAAGTCTTTATTTGAACAAATAAGAAAAAAACACAAAATTTGACATAACCTACAAACACTATGTAGAAGTGTGTGTGTCTGAGGAAAGCAAAGGTTTAAAGGGAGAGGTTCTCAAGATGCATATAATACACAGTTGTGTGTGAACATGCCAACAATCAGTCACCTGTCTGTAAACATACACAAAAACAAAGCTCAAATAGTATCCTGAAATCCAAATCAATACATACAGGGTCAGGTAAACTAAGTCCATTTATGTTAGTAAGTCCATGGAAAAAATTGCATATTATGTCTAAATTTACAGGTAATTTTTACTGTTGCAAACTACATCTAGTGACAGATTACATTGACTATTACATCTACATCACTTCTATTAAAACATATTACTCAGCTTCTTTTTATATTACAGATTACTTCTATTATAACATTTTGGATAAACAGTTTGATGTCAGTGCTCTGTGTTGGACAGTTGATGTAAAGCTGTTGGTGAATTACCTGGAGGCCTCTGTCCTGGTCTCAAAAAACTTCTTCATTGTATGAAGACTCTCTGTGATCGTGGAAGATGCTGTGAAGTCGGGGATCCCCGTCACCACCAACTTTTGCACGTCTCTCCGATCAGGGATGATGTCTCAGTGCTCGTGGACAAAGTGGTGACACCTGGAGGAAATCAAAGAGAAAATGATCAATACACTACTACCTATTCCTCATCAGCAACCAAACCTTTAACCATTAACTAACCATTAAAATCTAATGTAGACAACTAAGGTGTTTTTCAGGTGGAACTAAAATGTTTGAGGCTCAAACTTAAAGTTTAGTTTTCAAGCTTGAACTTAACATATAACTGAGCTCAAGTTTTAAGACACCACAAACTAATTTCTCATCACTAATATACACAACTGTGGGTCAATAGATAACTGTGGACAGATCACTGCCACTAATGTAAAATGATCAGGACACAGAAGAGACCAGTGAGAACGACCACAAAGAGACAAAGAAGCAGCTGAATGTAAACAGATGGAAAACAGCTATTTGATAAATGATCACACCAACATGATAATCAGACAAACAGACTAAACAGTTCCCACCGTCCACAGCTCATGTCACACAAACACACTTTAACCCACATAAATAGAAAGCCCCAAAGGCATCAATTAAAGACACAGCTAATTCTAACGCTAACGCTGACATCCAGGTGTATAGCAGCCAGGTACAGACACAATATGATACATGACCACAAACAGACACAAACCAATGACACCGACATGACAGACCGATATAAACCGTTAAAATGTCGGTAAAGTGACTGTAAACAAAGCAGAGATTTAAACAGACTCAGGAGCTCGTTGTTTTCACCTTGTTGTCATGTCAGGGAAACACAAATACAACCCACAACCCACGAGATAAAAACCTCTGAAAATGGAAATAAGACCATTACAAGTTACTACAAGAGAAGGCTAATGCTAACGCTAACACTAGCCAGTAACTACTTCGCTCGTTCACCTTACCTTCGCAGGTGTATTCAGCCTCATTCATGTTCGACAAACAGCAGCTCCACAGTTTGTTTTAACATCCGGGCTTCTTCACTGATTCAGTTTCTCACAGTTCTGACAAACAGGCGATGGTTCAGATGCTGGTTTAAATCTGTTTCCGGCTTCGTTTCTCTGCCTCTCTGAGCTCCTCCCACAAGGTCATGACCGATGACAAAACACGCCAAGGACAGAAAAATGTCAGTCCTGTGTCGTGCAGTTGTGAAGCTACACATATAGAGAAAGAAGTGGAGTTCTATGTTAAAGCAATAGCTGCCTCTTGTAACAGCAAAGCTGTAAACACACTGAATGTGTGCTCCAAATTTAATGTATTTCTGTAATCTTGTTTTTTTTTTTTACACATACATATATTTTTTGCACCACTTTTATGTCTTGTGTTCTGTCCATAATCCCTGGTATTGTATATTTGTTCATTTGTATATTTGTTTAGTTGTTCGCTTTGATTCTTTTTTTCAACTATTACACATGTGTTATGTTAATGTTGTTGAATAAATTTTAAAATAAAAATAAAAAATACACAGAGAGGGAGAGAGCACGGAGGGATTTTTAAGGACTTAGACTTCACTTTGTAGCTTTTTTTTTTTTTTTATTTCAGCCAAGCCATCAAAAACAACTGGAACAATAGATTATTGAATAAATGACATAATTTGTGGTTATTGTCTCTTAAAATTGCTGCAGCAGAAAGTAAGCAGTCCATCCACAGGAAGATGATTTACCAACATCAGATCTTTGGTTGAAAGCGTTGCAGACGGCTTCGTACAGTGAAATGTGCAGTTCACTGATACAGGTTCAAATCTCTGAGGGTGTCAATGTTAAAATCTGATTGTTTGTGTAGCTGTTGATTGTGATTAGAGAGAAGTTCAGGTGTCCATAATAGCAGCGGGAAAGATCAGCGTCATATTCGTCAGGGCTCAGGCAGGCGGTAATCCGACGGGTGGTTTCCCTCACGTAGACGTCCGAAACAGCCGCACAGCAGGTCAACCGCTGTGCTAACTGTGGACTGGACTTCTTCCTCTGTCTGACCCCTCAGAGGATTCACCTCTACCATGTCCACTGCTGACAGGAGACCTGCAGGACAAGCACAGGTGTAAAGGTCCGTTTAGACTGACTCTTGGCAATCGTGTCACATCTCATCATACATGTTTGTGGTTCTTTTGAGCAAAACAGACTCGAAACAACCTCAGAAACACCAAAGATGCAAAACAACTTTCAAGAGGTGTGAAACAGAAAGAGATGCAAAGATACATGAAATGACAACAGAGACTCAAGACAACCTCAAAGAGATGTGTAACCAGTACAAATAGTTGACAGATCCTAAAGAGATGCTAAACAACCTCAACGAGATGTAAAAAATGACCAGAGACTCAGCCTGACCTCAAAGAGATGCAAACAGGCACAAAGACGCACAAAGAAACATGAAACAACCACACACAAGGACCACAAAGATGCACAATGAGATGCTACTCAGCCACAAAGAAAATAATTTATTCATTAATTAATTTAAGTACCTGTCTGACAGACTTGCTCAGTGATGTAGACTCCCTCCCTGTAGGTGAGTCCTCCAACTACAGGTGTCCCAGTTGCCGGGGTAACAGAAGGATCAATGGCATCTATGTCGTAGCTCAGGTGAATCGGTTTCTTCACCCTATTCAGATAAAAAGAAGGCGGTTGTTAGGTATTGTGATGTAAATATAAACAAGTGCTGATGATAGCAACACTGATCAGGAGGTTGAGTTTACTTTGAAAAGAGGTAATCACATGTCTCCTCCATGACTCTGGCTATACCCAGCTGATCCACCTCAGACATAGAAAACACCTTCACACCGAGCAGTTTAAGGATGTAACTGTGAACACACAAGAAAATAAACAGTGAAGTTAAACCCCAGCCTTCTTTTCCCATGTTTTTGGGTTTAAACAACTGAAAAGTTATCAAAAATGAAAGTGAACTGAACAACTGAAACACAACGTGTTTCACCCTGTAAAACCCATAGCATATAGCTTTTACAGCGGGTGCTTCTCTTAGCTAGGTTAGCTGGCTAACGTTAGCACCCGCTGGTCTTTTGGACTCAGATCTGTTCAAACAACACAGACACAGCACTGCAGCATCTTGTCACTGAGTCTGTCAGTGACAAAAACGGATTTTGATGTGGACGATCATCCATTGGATTACAATTCTGCACTGATTCCAAAGGTTCAAAAATCCCAGAGTTAGGGCTTGAGATAAACTGAGAAACCTACTGCTCTTCTGGATCCACATCCCTGAGCCCGATGTAGACAAGATCTTTGGCCGAAACACACGGTCTGATCCAGGAGAAGTTTGGTAAAACAGGAATCTGACAACACAGAGAACAATGTTTAATAACTCAGTGACTGTGTGAATGTTTTGGACTGATTTTATGTGACAGAGCTCTCACCTTGGACTGCAGCTCTCGGAGGACGTACGACATCGACTGTCCGTGGATGTTTCCAGTGGGCGACGTCAGTGGCGTGTTGATGTCAGCGTGAGCGTCAACCCAAATGACGCTCAGCTCCCCGACCGCCGCCGAGTGACCGTGGATGGAGCCAATCGCCAAACTGAAACACAAAGAAACAAAGATTTCAATAGACCTTGGTTTGTCTTTTCATTGTTCTTAAGATTAAAATGGTTTTAAAGAGTGATAATTTATATCATTAATTATACATTTAAATAATTAAGTCTCTTCTTTTTGATTTTTGTCTTTTCTGCAGGTTTACAGATTAAAAATGTGAAAAGATCTATTAAATACATCTCAACTTCTTTAAACGGGAAATAAGAATAAAATAAACCAAAAGACAAATGCATAATTACAAATAATCAATGTAAAATATAAAGCAAAAAATAGGTACATTAAAAAAATAAGAAAAAAAAGGAAACTCTGAAATGAAAATAAAATTAATTAATTCAAATATTTTTTCAAAACCTAGCCAGGAATAAAGTTCTGGTGAATAAACAGTAAAACCTTTTATATGTTTTTATTCTAAAAGCTCAGAAATTTGTGAAATACATTAAAAGAAGAAAACCTCAGAAATAATAAAATACATAAAATAAATTTACTAAAATTTAAGAAAATAACTTGGATATTTTCTGAGATTATTGAGTAATACGTATAATTTCAGTTTTCTTAGCATTACTTTCTCACTTCAATCTCAGAAGTCCTGGGTTTTTTTTCTGGTAGATTTATAATTTTAATCTCAGAAAATCCCAACTTTTTTTTTGTACAATACCAATAATACTAACGACATCAGCCTATGAGATACTCACCATGTATTTCACACAGGTTAGTAAAACCCCCAAATTCAAAGTCAAAGAAATTCTAATAATATACAGTGTCTCTAGAAAGTATTCACCAATCAAGGTGACCTTTGTGAGAGTTTCATTTACATATTTAAATAGATTTAAATAGATATGCCACTGAAACACAGCACAACCCTGGATGATTCACAGAGAAGTCCTGTCAACGATTACTGACAGATGTGAGGGATTCCAGCTTTGGGTGATTTTCTGCTAAAAGTTGAAACGCTGCATTGTAAACCTGTGAGTACATCTACCAACAGTTTTCTATTTCTACTTGACTGCAGGTGAGCAGAAAACATTAAAATCACTTATATCAATATCCTGTCTCTTAAATAGTTTTCCTTTAAGGAATTTCAGAATAACAAAAAGTGATATTCTAGCATTTCTGAATGCTGCTAAACTGTTTACAGTCAAAGTTGGGTGAATCAGGTTACAGGTAGATCAATCTAATTAGAATTAGAATTTATGACCCGGTCTGACCTATGGCTTTGCTTTGTCATGTTATTCTGTATGCACATCATTTGTTTCAGGGTTGATTTTTGCTTTGATGTCTACTGCTGTTGTGGTTATTATTTTTTAAATCATTTGTCTTGTTTTTTCCCCCCTTCACAGTGAAATCAAAGATGGATCATACACTGATTTTGATTTGAGTCAGGACTGTGATTTACATAATGGTGTGGCTCATGGTTTGTAGTTTGCATACCCTCACATCACTTCATAAGCTTCCTTTGATTCATACAGCTGAGAAATAATGTTTGTCAGTCTTTGAGACACTGTAATGTGAGTCTTTCATATAGTGCTTTACAGTATTTGCTGTATTTACAGTATTTCCCGTCCTGTTAGTTGATGTTTCTGGACACACTCAGGTCATTTCTCTTTATCTGTGTGTCACATACAAATTTTTAGTTTCTTCTTCAAAAGCCTCTCTGTTTAAAAACATAAGTCTATGTACATTACATGCTGTCAGATATATTGTGTTATTAATCATCTTCAGTGTTATTTTGTTGATTACTGAGTAGCAAGAGCAGTTTTGTTCAAAAGTTGTGCAGTTTAGTAAACCCACATGTTTTGGCTAAATCAGTTTAGAGATAGGTCTGTATCTTGTCTTGGTAAAGTTATTTTCTAAATATTGTTTTTCTGGTTTTTCCCTCAAAGATGGATCATACACTGACTTTGATTTGCCTCTTAGGTAAGAGTCAGGACTGTGATTTACATAATCGTATGGCTCATGGTTTATAGTTTGCATACCCTCACGACACTTCCTTCCTTAGATTCATATAGCTGAGAAATAATGTGACTCTTTCATATGGTGCTCGACAGTATTTGCTATATTTACAGTATTTCCCATCCTGTTAGTTGGTGTGAAATGCCTGGATGTCTGTCGCATACAAAATTCATATCTAAATTCACCAGCTGGAATGGATGGTAGGCCGAGTTTCAATAGGCAAAATTGAAAACTTGAATATTTGCTTTATCATCAACCTGCAGGATTTGGCTTCACCCCCTTTGCTCACCTCCCCACTCGTATGTACCACTATGTCGACATCCCACTGAACTTCACCGAAGCCCAGAATTACTGCAGAGAGAAATTCACTGATCTAGCGACCATCAGAAGCATGGAGGACATGAACATGTTGAACAGAACAACAGGTATGACAGATGGAATGTGGATCGGACTGAATGATGACCTGAAATCCTGGAAGACAGCTTTGGGTCATGATGCTAACTCCTGGAGATGGTCAGTGACGGGACAAACAAGCAAAAGCAATTACTCCAACTGGTATCCAGGTCAACCACTTTTTAGTGGAGCAAATCAGACATGTGTGGTAATAGACATTGACGGAGAATGGCATGATCGCGACTGTGAATACAAACTAAGGAGTGTTTGTTTTGGTAAGAAAGACTTTTTTTGGGTTTCCATCCATATGGTCACTAATTGTGTCTGTTGTCAACAGTGAATTTTTAGAGTGAACCAAATCAGTAAAGTTGCAGAACAATGAGCTAAAAGTCTGTAATGGAGGAGAGCTGTTCCAACAGTTTTAGAAACTAAATAAGAAAACATTCCGGCAAATTTTTGAATTTCACTCTCAGCAGAAATGTGCTATATTCACAAATGCAAACATATAGGTCTTAATCATAATAGTGTGCTAAAATATTATGGTAATTGTTACTTTGGTTTCACTTCTTTTTGTTGCAGATACAAATGCAAATGGAAAAAGCTATGTGCTTGTCTCAATGATGCAAACATGGAAGGAAGCCCAGGCATACTGCAGACAGTACCACACTGACCTGGCATCTGTCGAGAATGCCGAGGAGAACGAAGCCCTGCGGTCCTTAATTACAACAGGTTTGGTGTGGACTGGTCTGTACCGAGTACCATGGACTTGGTCAGACAAGAGCAGCAGCAACTTCACAAACTGGTATCCTGGAGAGCCAGATAATGTTAACAACAACCAGCACTGTGTGTTTGAGAGTGCACTTCACCAATGGAGTGACACTGAATGCTCAAGAAAATTAGGCTTCCTCTGCCATGAAGGTAACACACAGAAATTTCAATACTATCAAGACAAACTCAGATCATTGAGTCAAATCATCATGTGTCTCTTTGGTTGGTGTGTTTGTGTGTGTGTCGGGCTGTCAAGACGCAAAGTTGAAGACCATCTTCAGGATGAAGATGAAGACTGAAGCTGACATGACAGACATAGCTGTTAACTCCAAGATTGTCCAACAGGTACAACTTCTTCTCTCCTTCATTGGCCCTTTCTTTGATTTGGTAAAATGAGAGGGAATGGAACCATAACTATGAAAGTAGAAACTGCTGCTACAGAGAATTTTACACACACAAAAAGAAAAAGGCTTCTAACGTTTCTTCTCCCTCCTCAGATGAGTTCACAACTAACAAACCAGGGATGGACTAACTTCAAACTGCGATGGAGTTTTCAGCCCAGAAAACTAAAGGAGGAGAAAGATGAAGACTATTGTGAAGTCTAATGTTTTTCAGTAAGATAGAATAACATCCTTCATGGTTTCATAAGTGACAGTAGTGACTTTGTAGTAAAATGAAGTATTGCTTGATGTAATTTTAATACTTTAATAGCATTTTCAGAAGTGAATGAATACACCTTTACTGTAATGTTGTATTCAAATAATGTGAGAAACGATATAGCTTATATTTAATCAAAATGTTTTACTTAATTGAGCTTTTATTGATTTGATGTTTATGAATTGCTTTAGACAGAAAATGTGTGTGGCAATAGGAAATGTGAAAGTAGAAACATCTTTCAAATACAAACTTCTAAACTTCTCTCATTTCAAAATCTATAATTTCTGAAATTTCACAACAAAATCAAACATCAGAGAAAAAACTAAAAACTGAACCCAGATGTGAATCTGAACTTCTTCTTTTCCGTGAATCATGTGACAACCCATCAGATTTATTTAATGACCCTTGGGAGGGGCCCGACCCTCAGGTTGGGAACCAGTGGATAAAACTTGTGTACTTTTACTTAAACAGGGATTTAAGTAGGGATTAGTACTAGTTGAATTCCCTCTGACAGATCAAGATGCTGATCTGTCAGATCTGAACTGAGGTTTGTGTTTGTCCTGGTGGATGATTGACAGATTGTGAAGTTGCCGTTGTTACTGAATAAAAACTTAACAATTCACCAACAATTTAACAATTTACTACATTAAAGTTTAGACTCGGACAAACACACACAGTCTAACACAGTTAATTGTGTTGTACAATTATAATATATAATAATATAAGTATAAGGAACTTTTTTGTAATTTGTGTTTATTTTAGCATCAGTATCTATGCGATATAAGGATCTAGGTGTTTTTAAAGTGATGGTCATTTTATTTTTTGAAGCCTATTAAATGATTTTTGACTGTTTTGGCTTTTATGGGTGTAATTTAAAGATTAAAGATTTTGAAAATTTGGTATCAGTTATTTAGAAAATAGTAAAAAGCTCCATTGAATTCAGGTAAATATTCATTACTATTCAATTGAATTGTCTTCCTGCCTCTAAACAAAATAAATAAATCTATTGTTATATTTATTTGAAGTGTGGTTTTCCTGCTTTAATGTATATATTTATTTTATTTAAATTGTTTTATTAGTTTTTATTTATATATCCAGTTTATACTCTTAAATTAAAAACTGTATTATCGTCACTTTACCTGTGGTCTCCTCCCAGCATCACAGACGTGTGTCCATCCCTCTTCACGGCATGCACCGCCTCTGACAGCCTCTGGTTGGCGCTGCCCACCGCCCTCACGTGTTTCACCCGGCCGATGGGTTCATCATCGACCACCTCCTCGAATACCAGGTTCCCATAATCCTTCACTGCACAGCCTGCAGACACAAACACAGAAAATGTTAAACACTCTAAAGATTAAATTTAAGAATCAGTGACTGCGAGCGACAGTGAGCGAGAAAATGTCAGTAATTGGATATTTACAATGTTTATTACAGCATCAACAGTGAACAGTTTCTCGTTACAAAGTCGTTTTTACGTCATATTTTCAAATTATTAGAAACCAGATGATTCTATTTTTACAAGAAACTTTTCTCGTCGTAACAATGACAAAAGTTAGTTTTTTGTTGACTTTGTGAAACTAAAAGTTTCTGGTAAAAATGAAAAAAAAAAAAAAACTCTGTTATGATAACATGAACATAACGACAAATGACTTTGAAGATACATACATTCACCGGCCACTTCATTAGGTTCAGTGTTAACGCAAATATCAGCCAATCACACGGCAGCAACTCAACACAGTCATGTGGACATGGTGAAGACAACCTGCTAAAGTTAGACCAAGAGTCTGAGAGTCTTTGTGAGTCATCAAGATCACATGGCTCAAGGTGTGAATGGGGGTTAAATCATCTGGGTAAGGATCTCAGGACTGTTACAGGAGGACTGATAGTTGGTGTTGTAGGCTACCACCTCTGTTTTTAGATGGTCATGACAACAGGATGGGTCAAAGACTCCCAGGACCACCTCCAAGAGGTTAAATACCTGGGACCCCCCAACCAGCCTTTAGACCTGATGAAGCTTTTCAGATGAGAAACATCTTTAAGAAACTAAAAGACGTCCATTTGCCTTCAACTCTAGCACTTAACACTGCCATGACCTGGATGAACTGAGAACCTACACAGATGTCATTTAAGTGACTTGAATGTGGCATGGTTGTTGGTCTGAGTATTTCAGGAACTGCTGATCTACTGAGATTTTCCCACATTTTCACAACCATCTCCAGGGTTTCTGGTCTGACGAGTCTCGACTTCTGGGACATCAATAACAACATGAAAGCATGGATCCATACTGCCTTGTATCAACGGTTCAGTCCTTAGTACCAACTGAGCCTCATTTAAACTGGACATGGATGCTGACCATTGAAGAGAGTGAATTCTTACGTTATGGCCAAAAACATGTTTCTGAAACTCTTGGTTTAGAGACTGAGACTGAGAAATCATCCTGCACAAACCTTTAACCACTGCAGGTTTGTTTTCCCAGAATGCTCAGTGTGAACATTAACAGTGCACCACACTGTGTGGAAATCATTTTGTTTTGCAATGTAAACAGGTCTGACAGGATGATGACCTCTGAAACTTTTACTTCAGTTCAAGGAGCCTGTACCTGATTATTTCCGCTGGGTGATATTTAATATATTATATATTATTCTCCACTATTTTTATTTTACTAATCACAGTCTGTCGTTGTCTCAGAGTTTTTAAAGTTTCACTAAAACAGTGACTTCACCTCTAAAACTTCTCACATTTCAAAATCTGTCATTTCCAAACTTTCACAACAAAATCAAGCATCACTGAATCAGAGCTGTGTTTCTTCTTCTTTCCCATGAATCAACATGATGATAGAATTCCTACAGAGACAGAGCTTTTTATTACAGAGTAAGATCCTTTTACTTTAACCATAAACATCTCTATATATCACTACCAGACTCCATTGACAAAAACAGGAATTTTACTGGGCGCTGCTGGAATACCACTGCCTCCATCTGTTAGTGTGTTTGTGTTACTGTGTGACTTTCAGTGGTGGAAGAAGTAATCAGATACTTTACTGAAGTAAAAGTACCACACAGTAACACAAACACACTAACAGATGGAGGCAGTGGTATTCCAGCAGCGCCCAGTAAAATTCCTGTTTTTGTCAATGGAGTCTGGTATGTGAGTGTGTAGCTGACTTTTTTTTGCCCTGGGCCTGTGTGTTACCTGAGAGGTAACACAGCTGCACTTCCTCCATAAACACAAACACACACACACAGACACACACAGATCTATTTCTGTGTTGTGTGGTTATGTGTTGTTGGAAGATCAAGGTCGCACACCTCTCAGATCTCATCTGCTGTGAGCCATTAATAAAACCGAGTGTGCAGCTTGACTCGGATCACACGTGAGCACACAACAACAACACACACAGACACACACACAGGTCTGATCCTACTCAGAGCTGTAATTCTCATGAGATTTAAAGTCGTGTCCCAGATACACACTGACTGTCATCACCCTGTGATAATAAACATCAACATGCAGGTTTAAAGGTGCGTTTCAGAGGTTGGAACTGGGAGTGATGTCACCTACGAGTTGACGACATTCTAGACAACAATTCTAAATTCTAGATAACCTAGCTAACGTTCTACTTTTCCAAGACTTCTTTTAGCTTATCTGAGTTATCTTTGCATAACTCCAACCTGAGCAGCCAGGATCACATCAAACACCTGTACAGGACTTTTAATCTGTGATGACACGTCAACAAGTTAAATTTCTGTCAAACCACTACTGACTTTTATTTACTCAAGTAGTTTCATTTGTAAGTGTTGTATGTAAAAATATTACTTTGTAAAGTAACTACAGCTGTCAGATATTTGTAATCCTGTGTTTTACTCTGAAATGTAGAGTAGAAGTAGAAAGTAGCATGACTCAAGTAAAACACATGTACCTTAAATTTGTAGTTGAGTAAATGTACTTAGTTACTGTCCACCACAGCATGTTAAAATACTGATACCTGAGTAAAAGTGCCTGTAAAGTGTAACTGTACTTAGTTACTCTCCTACCTTGTTCCTGTAGTTTGTGCAGCAGTCCGGCAGCTCTGATCACGTCCGGTCCTCGCTCCACTCCACCTCTGGGCTGAAACAACACACACACACGTTTGAGCAGCTATCCTTGTGAGGACATTACACTGACTTTCAGCCAAAACCAGGACCTAGACCGTGACTCTGGTCCCCATGAGGACTACTGGTCCTGGTCTGTGTTTATGCTGAAAAAAGACATTATCTATCTCTGTGAGGACACTCATCGACACAACCCAAACCCTGAACCTGGTCTACCCTGGACCCTAAGACCAGGTCTGAACCCTAACCCAGCCCAACCACCCAAAATGTCCTCACTTTTCCTACATGCACACACACTCACACACATTGGTGTCCTCGTGCCCTCACCTGTCCCTTGCAGAAAGGTGCTCCTATGATCCCCACTGACCGGCCCTGATGATGATGACGATGATGATGATGAAGGCTCCGCGCGAGCTGCCGCAGCGTCCTCGCGCTCCTCATGCTGACACACACACACACACACACACAAGCGCCGCCACCGACCGACGGACTCGCGGACAGAGGACCCGCGAGCCTCCTTAAAAACTACCCCGTTACGTCACCGGCCGTCCTGTGGGCGGCGGCGACTGCGGCGATGATGACGGGACACCGCGGACACGAGGAGGGTCCGTGACGAGGCGTGACGTCGCTGACGGGTTGATGAGCGGGTCAGTTATTCCCGCTCAGCTGCGCAGACTCAGTACGGTCAGAGTTAATTTATAGTAGTTAATCAGTTTATTCATCAAAGCAGCGAATCATCGCGTCATCACGTGACTTCAAAATAATTTCACATTTAACTCAAGATTTTACCGCGAAGAACTGAGTGTTTAGGTTCCTGTTGATCAGTTTAGAACTTTAGTATTGTATTGATTCATTACTTCAGGGTAGTTGTGTTGAATGAATCAGATAAAACCTTGTACAGAGTAAATTTATTGGAACCTTACTGACACTGTAACATCCTGTAAATCACAGACTGGATTAGCTACGAGAGCTTTATTGAATTCTATGCGTTTTTTTATTTGTCCTGTTTCTGTTAAAGATGTGTTTTTATTAATCATCTGCTAAACATTGTTGTAAATCAAGCACTCCCAGCCTGACCCCCAAACTCCCCAGATCCCAATCAGATCCAGTATCTGTGCCAATCCTCCACCTGGTGTTGCAGTGTTTGTGCTTTAGTTTCTATTTGTTGCTGATTCACAGTCGGGTGATAAATTAACAGAAAAATCAACATTAAGTTTCTCAGTAAGACGTTGATTCATCACGTAAAGTCAGAACAGCTTCAATGATCTTTGTCCTGATGGAAACAACATTTTTCCAAAAGATGAAACCTGCAGATGTTTAACTGGGATGAGATCTGGAGTAAGTAACGCAGTAGAGTTTAGTTTTTAAAAAAGAAAAATGCAGCAGAGATCAGTAACTTAATGCAGACTCTGATAAAAATAAAAAAAAAACAGTTTGGTTTAAAAAAAAAAACAAACAAACAGAAAACACAGTAAAGTTCATTGAAAAAAACACTAGAGTTCAGTAAAGAAAGGATCGGATTTATTTGAGGCTCTATTTTCTCTTCAAAATCAAATCAACCAAAATAAAGAGATGGAGCTGACGCAGTGTTTTATTCATTTCTTTTACTTAAAAAGTAGAAATCTGACTTCAGATCAGAGATAAACTGTGTTGACTTTAAATTCTAGTCTGAACTTCTCACCTGTTGTGTGTCTGTCTCATACTGTGTGTGTGTGTGTGTGTTAGAAGTAGCTCTGCAGTGGTTCTCCCAGGATGTTCTCCATCTCCTGAACGACTCTCTGGACCTGCTGCTCCACCTCCTCACACTCGTCTGAAAAACAAACACACACTCGTCACACACACACACCTTAACCAGTCTGAGCTCACAGGTACAGGTGTGACACACTGACACCTGTATCCTCTCTGTCTGTCTTCATCATAGATTATATGATAAAAAACAAAAAGGAATAATGTGAATACAGTGTGGTGTGTGTGTGGTGTGTGTGTGTGTGTGTGTCCTCACCCTCCATCAGCTCAGCCAGGAAGGGGATGGTCTCTGGCAGCAGCACCATGTAGTTTTCCTTCAGCTTCGACGCCAACTCCATCAACATCAACAGAGAGGAGAAACGCACCTGAGGAGGAGGAGGAGGAGGAGGAGGAGAGGAGGAGGAGAGGAGGAGGAGGAGGAGGAGAGAGGGAGGGGGGGGGAGGAGGAGGGGAGGAGGAGGAGGAGGAGGAGGAGGAGAGGAGAGGATCAGTTACAGTTTTTAAATGAATTTCTTAATAATGTTCGTTAGCTAGTTTAGCTCCTTCTTCATGTGTTTAGTAATCAAAACTCATCAGCTGCAGACATTTCCTCTTGGCAAAGTTGGACCCAGAAACAGCTCAGTGACGTTGACCTTTGACCTTTGACCACCAAATCCTAATCAGTTCATCCTTGACTCCACGTGAACGTCTGTGCCAAGTCTGAAGAAATTCCCTCAAGGTGTTTATTATGCAGTCGAGGGTCACAAAGCCCCGCCCCCTCAGGTGTTCAGGTGTTCTCACCTTGGCGTCGGTGTGCCTGGTCTTCAGGAGGATCTGGTAGTTGAGGGTTTTCGACTGAGAGTCGTCAGCCAGAGCCACAGAGAATTGACCCACGCAGGGAACCAGGTGCTGGGTCACCCTCTGTTGGTACACCTGTTCTCCACCTGCCAGGTTCTCCACCTGTAAACACACACAGGTCACATGTTTACACACCTGTAACTCCGTCATACTGTGAGACCAACCAATCATCTCCACCCTGAGCTGTGACACATTTTTATTTATGAGCTGGAATCCGTGCAGGAAGTGACATCACTGACCTGCGACAGGCTCCACCCTCACCTGAGCTAAACGTCTCACCTGGTCGACGAGCGGGCCCAGCAGGGCGTCGGCTCGCTCTCTGCTCAGGAAGCGCTGAGTGTCGTACAGGAAGATCTTACGGAGACAGTCGAGGATGAACTGAAGCAGCAGAGCGCTCTTCTGTCCGCCGCCGTCCGAGTCGAACAACGACTCGTCTGAGGAGGAAGGAGAGGAGACACTCAGACATCCGCCATCTTTGTTTATTTATTTAGTTTACCTGCCTTCAAAATAAAAGACCAGGACAATAAGAAAAACAGTGACGGCTGGTGAACGACTGCAGACGCTTCCACTGAGTTCCATCAGCAGCAGGAAAACGAGAGAGGAGTTTGTCTGTTTGTTTGTTTGTTTGTTTGTTTGTTTGGGCTAAAGGTTAAAAATTTAACATCCACTGACAAAATCTAATTCTCTGCTGTGAAAGAGCTCCCAGTAAACTATGAGGAAAACAAATAATAAAGGGAAGTAAAATAAAATAGAAGATGATGATAAAACACGTTTAAAAACAACAACCTAATAAAATGAAGTAGAATAAAGTAAACCAAATTCAATTTAAATAAAAATAAAAAAACAGTAGTAGAAAAGAGTATAATAAAATCAAATACAATGAGACAAAATGAAATAAAATACATTTAGTAGCAGAAATATAATAAATCAAAAAATAAAATACAATAAAAATATATTAAAATATAAAGTAAAGTAATCAAAATAAAACACAAAATATTAAAATGAAATAAAATTAAGTTAAATTAAGAAGGAAAAAAGTGAAGACTATAATAACATCAAAGTAGAAAAAACGTTAAGATAAAACATTTTTAAGTTTAAATAAACTAACAGCATATGAAAGTAAACTTTAATTAAATGAAATAAAACTCAGAAACCCATTAAATGAAACTGTGTAAATAAAATATCTGGCGTTAGCATCTCACCGGTCTTGGAGCTGTTGGTCTGTCGCAGCAGGTCTGAAAACGGTTTCACCAGGTTTCCTGCGAACAGGACGAACAGACCTTTGAGCCGCTCGGCGATGCAGTCGCACAGACGGTAAAACGTCAACAGACGGTCTTTACTGCCTGATTTACTCCAGTCAAACAGCTGCAGGACAAACAGAAACAGGAACGTTAACAACACAAGAACAAATGATCAGATTGAGATTGATGACGGAGAGAAACTGGTGTCGTCACCTTGAAGAAGAGCGGTCTGAACGTGACCTCGGACAGCTTCATCACCATGGTGATCAGACAGTCGATCACAGAGCCCTCCACCTCCGACGTCTTCTCCAGATCACCCTGAGGACGACAGGCGATACACTTTAGAATATTTATATATGTTGCCTCAGCATCGCCCCCTGTGGAACGAGTTCAGTATTTGGATTGCAGCCGGATTCAGTTTTGGCGGGAAACAGACCTGGCAGTGTTCGGCGCGGAAGTCAAGAGCGGTGAGGAAGAAAGAGGTGAGCTCTGATTGGTGGAAGCTGAGCTGATCCTTCTCCATGTGAGCAACGTGCTCCTTCAGGATGCTCATCAGCGCCCCCAGCTGACCCTGCAGGAGAACCGTCCGTCACTGAGGATCAGGTTTAACAAACTCTGACTCTAAACCCTGAAGTCTGAGTCAACCAATCCTGAGCTAACTGTCTGTAAGCCGAATGACATTTAGCCAGCTAATTAACTAAATTTAGCTAATGCACTAATGTTAGCTAGCTAGTTAGCTAGGCTTGCTCGCAGTGCTTAATTTGTAAATCAGGAGGTCCTGGATAACAGAGAGGGTGCGGTTCTGTGGGTCAGGAGTAGCTAGCTAGCTGACAGTGCTAAAGTTGTCACAACAAGTTGCTTTCGGTGTCTGGGATTAAAATAACTACTTCATCTCACCCACCTTCTTATCCACAACCAGGTTGCTGTAGCACTTGGTGAGGGTGGGCAGTAGGACCCTGGGGGGCAGCTGAGTGGCCAGGGTGCTCCTGAGGGAGGCGAGACGAGCAGAGAGCTGGGCGGAGGAGGTGGAGGAGAGGGAGGTCTCCACCAGCCGAGTCAGCCGACACACCTGCGGGAACAGGGGAGTGTTAATGTGATGCTGAGGAGAGAAACACCTGCACACTCCAGGTGTGTTACTGTCACCTGTAAGGTGGTGTCCTGCAGGTAGGGGCTGATGAAGTGCGGCAGCGTCTCTGTGACTCTGTGGAGGGCAGTGACAGCGCTCAGCAGGTAAATCTCATTGGTCAGGAGCTCCTTCCTGTTTGTCAGCGTGTGCAGCACCGCCGGCATCAACCTACAGGAAAACAACACAAACCACATCAGTTCAGGCAGCTCCTCACCAGACTCCATTAACAAAAACAGAGATTTAACCAGGAGCTGCTGGAATACCACTGCCTCCATCTGTTAGTGTGTCTGTGTTACTGTGTGACTTTCAGTGGTGGAAGAAGTAATCAGATACTTTACTGAAGTAAAAGTACCACACAGTAACACAAACACACTAACAGATGGAGGCAGTGGTATTCCAGTAAAATCCCTGTTTTTGCCAATGGAGTCTGGTGCTGATATAGAGATGTTTCTGGTTAAACGGGATTGTTCTGTCATTGAAGTCTGTTTAAACGTGTCAGTGTTTGGACCTGGGTAACTGTGGGATGGCGAGGGCCTTGAGCGCTCCGACCACCTCGGCGATGCAGAGCAGAGCGCTGCCCGTCACGTTCTTCTCCTCCTCCGTCGCCATGACGATCTCCACCGCCCGCAGCAGGACGGGGACGAACTCCTCCTGGTGGTCAGAGCCAAAACTGCGACAGAGCAGTTTGAGGCTGTAGAGCGCCGTCTGACGGTTGATGGCTTGCTCCGCCTCCTTCTCCTCCTCCTCCATCACCTTACTGCGACCTTTACCCACGATGCTCAGCAGGTCTCCGGTCAGCTGTAAGAGCACGGTGACCTGGGAAAGAGACGGGGAGCCAGTTAATTCACATGACAGCTGAAAACTGAAAAAAACTGACTACAGTTATCACCTCATGCGTGCATGTTAGCATGTTAGCAAGAGCTGAAATCGTTTTATCACCTGTTGATCGTCCCACTGCGTCCTGTGCTGCAGTTTGTTGTTGAGCAGCTCCATGGCTTTTCTCCTGACCGACGCCAGCTGATTCTTCATCAGACCTCTCATCACTGTGATGAAGGTATCCGTGGGCAACAAGGCGTTCACCTGGGCAACAGGTAAGGCCGAGGTAAGAATGTGTTTGACACCGTGTTTAATCTTCAAACTATATTTAAACTGATCAAACCTTATCCAGAACATCGTAGGTTTTGTTGAGCAGAACTCTCCAGAACTTGGCGGTGGGTTTGTCGGCGTTCTCCTCTACGCAGCGAGCCACGCTGTGGATGTAGTGCAGGATTTCCTCCAACAGCCTGAAACAGACACCGACCGTTCACCTGCTTCTTCACCTGAGACAAACTCACCTTATTTTTTTTATTCTGCAGGAACAGAACTCACCTCTGCTGCAGCTGCTGCAGAGATTCATCCAGGACGTCGCCACCGTCTGCAACCTGGAGCACAGTCAGCCGCTTAGTTAGCAAGTGCAACCAACAACCTGCTGTTTCAAACTTCAATAATTAGCAGGTTAATAATCTCTTCATCTGAACAACATGGACAACGTCCTCGATGTGCTCAGAAAAAAAACAAATCTACAAATTCATAAGAACGGGACAAATTAAATGTCCTGATAAAGATCATGTAATACATAAGTTCGACTGTGGAGTCGTAACTAAAACCGTTTATTTATTTCATCATTTAATCTGAAAACATTAGCTCCAGTCTGTTGTTTTCCTGTCGTTCTCTGTGATCAGATCTTCTCTTTGTCACGTCTTTCTTTGTAAACCAATAAAAACCATCGCCCACCTTCCCGATGAAGCCGGCCGAGCCGAGCAGCTGAGCCATGAAGGAGACGGACAGGAACTTGAAGTGTCTCAGCTCTTTGCTGCTGTGAGCCTCCACACTGAAGATCAGCTCCTCCACCTTCTCCTCCTCCTCCTCCTCCTTCTTCCTGGCTCCTCGCCGGCCGACCAAGCGTTTCACCGGAGCTGCAGAGAACGGAGAAGGAGAGAGAGTTTTATTTTAAAGGTCTGCTGATTAATTAAGTCAACAGAAAGTCGTTTTTCTGACGTCTCACCGTCGTCTTTGTCGTCTGGCAGCTGCAGCAGGAAGTTGAGGATGTTGATGAGCGAGGTGAGCTGGTCGGTCACCTCGAACTGACAGCACAGAGAAATCCAGAAGTCTACGTCTCTCTCCAGAGCTGCATCCTGAACAAACACGAGCACAGGAGGGTTTATTGATATATTGATCAGAGAAACAAACAAACAGCCGCTCTCCACGTCCTGATCCTCACAGAGAAACATCGACTTTTAACATCAAACAGTTTTTACTGGTTTTAATCAGCTGCTCTGTTTGTTTTAGAGGAGGAGAGCTCTGAGGAGGATTCAGCTCCTGAACCATCAGCACTGAAGGAACCTGTTTATATTCTGAGCACAGGTGTCTCACCTTCTCACTCACGGAGCTGCCGGAGTGCGCCGTGTGCAGCTTGAACAGGAGGAGCATTAGGACCCAGAGGAAGCGGGCGGGGCCCAGCGTGGTCATCAGCTGGGTGAGGACAGGAAGCCGCCGGTGGTCGGGAACGTGAGGCAGAGCGTCTGCGAACACGTGCACGATCCTCGTCACCACGGCGTGCACGTGAGCCGAGGACTGACCATCAGGGAGTTGATGGGCCTGAGGAGGAGGAGGAGTTCAGAAAAAACACTGAAGCCAAACTAACCTCTGTGACGATGAGGACTTACCTTGATGAGCGCAGGTACGACCATCTGAACCGTCTGGTCGATGACTCTGAAGCTGTAAACGTCGTCCAGACGCAGGATGTTCGCTCCCATGAAGGTGAAGATGGGCATGATGTTGTGGAGGACTTTCTCCTGGAGGAGGACAAGGAGGAGACTCAGGTCAGTTTAAACTCTAACTCCTCTAACCTGCTCCTCGGGTGGAGGTGGCACTCACAGGGAAGATGGAGGCGACGGAGCCGAGCAGCAGCAGGGCGTGGTGGTGGGTCTGCGGCATGTCAGGACGCTCTGATGCACTGAACCACGAGCTCCACACTGAACTTATCCTCATCCAGGACGTCTGCACGGACACAATGAGAGAGGGAAGTCTGGATTTAAAGAAAGATCTGGAAACAGAAGCTGTGACAGATTCGTTAAATTCCTGAAAACAGGAGGCTGAGTTGCGTGGTCCGACCTACCGGGCGGCACCGGTCCTCCATCAGGAGACAGCTTGTGGCAGACATTGAGCAGACAGCTGAGCAGCAGCTGTTTGGTGTACTCCATGTTGGTTTGATCGCCTGAGCTCGGCTCCAAACTCCTGAGAACAGAAACCACATCAGTCTGAGACCGGACTCAACTCGTCTGAGGGAACAAACGTTTCCCACCGACGCCTGGCTGTACCTGGAGAGCAGGGAGAACAGAACCGGCACCAACATCTGGGCTCTCTTCAGCTTCTTCTTGTGCTGCAGCAGCTCCAGGATCAGAGTGACTCTCTGCCACGGCACAGCGCCCCCCTCTGGACCGGCCTCACCACTGTCCTGAGGTTTCCTAACCAGGGAAAACAAATCTTTATTCCTGAAGCTGAAATTACAGGACGTCATTACAACGTTAGCTTACATTAGCTTGTCACGCTAAGAGCAAGAAAAGCTCCTACAAACATTGTAAGTCTGTGAAGTCACCTCTGTGTGATTTTGCTCCTGCGGGTCTGCTGCACCGTCACACTGACTTTGGGTTTCTCCGGTGGAGCGAGCTCATTAGCCACCAGCTGACCGTCGACTGCGATCTGATGAAGAGAAGAAAGGTGTGAATCAAACCTGCATCCTGAGTCGTTCAGAAGCAAATATTTGACTATTTTGCTTAAAAAACGACTAAATCCACGACTCAGTTATCAAAATTCATTGACTGATTCCCTTTGATTCATGGACGAACTTCCGGATCAAAACTTCACACAGTATGAAGGTATTCCTCTTTCCTCACCCCTTTGAAGACGCTGCTGATGGTGTTGGCCACCTGAGGACTCTTGCTCTCCACCAGCAGGTCGAACATCACCGACAGCAGCTTCTGCTGCACCTTCTCGTCTCCGAGGACCGAGAAGAACGGCTTCGTGATCTGCAGAGGAGGAGCGACGATGAAGAGACGAGTCAGAGACGGAACGTGAGGAGGAGTCTACAGATACACCTCTAATAAGAAATGTCAACACAGAAAAACATCTCTTCATTTCACTTCTTCTCCTAATATTACCTAATATCCCAGGTTTTAATCCAGGTTTTAACACTAGTTGCTTCAGGTTCTTATAACAGTATATCCCAGGCTTTTCCATAAGCATTGAAACATTTTCAGGTTTCATCCTTTTAAACCTGGTTTCATGCCTTTATATCCTGGTATTTACACAGTCTTAACCCTGTCTTTTAACCCTGGGTCCAGGTAATCCTGACCTGTTCCAGAGCGACGATCTGGCAGCTGGGTATGTCCGGGTGCGGCTGGGACGAGGTCCTCAGAGCTCTGACGAACAGATCCAGACAGTTCTGGTCCTGGGCCAGCAGGGGAGCCGACGTCTCGTTGTACTTCCCCAGGACGAGGTGCATCAGCTGGACCTCGGCCCGCAGCAGGGTCGGGGTGTCGGGGCCGCTCTGTTCCAGGAACCGATCGAGAACAGGAAGCAGGGCGGACAGGACGGACTGAGGGCAGGACAGCTGTTAGAGGTTGTTTCCTGTTTGTTTTCTTTTAGCCATACAGGTGCGTTCCTGCTCTTACCTGGTCGTTGACGTTGCTCAGCGCCCTCAGCAGGGTGGCGGCGGTGTAGGACGGACAGCAAGGCGTCTGGATGGTCTGCAGAAGCTGCTGCATCGACATCTGCAGCTTCTTCTGCTGCGTCTTCACTTTAGTGGACGAACACTCGTCATGAAAGACGCCCAGAGCCTGCAAGGTTCACAGCAACAGTCAGAACCTACAGTCCAGTCATCAAATAAACAACACACAACGCTAAAACCCTCTCACCGAGCTCAGGTACGAGGGGTCGGCGACGATCTCCTCTGAGGTTCTCAGAAGCCTCTCTGTGATTGGCTGGAGGGGAGAGGCGTCGGCTCCTGACAGGCTCTGCAGAGCGCCGAGGGCCGCCCTCCTGACCTCACGAACCGGAGAGCTGAGGCAACACAGCAGGGACGGGACCACTGACGCACAAAGACACACAGTGACAGTTTTCTTCCATTTTACCAACACAAAAGCTCAGTTCAGACCAGTTTGACTGTCGCCTGAACGAGAGGCTGCAGACAGGACTTCCTCTCCTTACCTGGCGAGTCCGGCGGCTGCCAGCTCCTTCAGCACGGCGGCGGGCTGGACGCTGAGCAGAGCTCGGCCCACGTACAGGGCCTGAGTCTGCAGCACGGCGCCGATCTTCACGTCCAGCTGGTCGCCGTGGTTACTGCCGTATCCCCACAGCACGCACAGAAACCTGAAGAGCATCGCCGGCTCGCACAGGTGGACCTGACAGAGAGAGTTTGTTAAACTCGAGCTGTCAGATTTCACAACAGGTTAAAGATCTCCAGGTGTCTGTTTCATACCTGGATGAGGAGCTTCATCAGCTCTCTGAAGCTGCCGGCCGCCGGCCCGTCTCCGGCGCCACTGATGACAACACTGAAGAGGCGGCAGATCAATCCCAGGTAACAGCAGGTGTTCGTGTCCATCTTCTCCGGGTTCCACCACACCTCACCTGACAGGACAGACGTCATCAGATACACTGATCCCGGAAAACCACCTCCAGACCCCCAGGAGGATTCCTTACCTTTGAAGGAGGCGTCGTGACACCTGAGAGACGAGATGAAGTCTCTGAGCAGAGAGATCAGAACGAAGCTGTATTCTCTGTCCAGACGTTCACCTGGCCGCTGCCCACACCTGCTCAGGTACAGAGTCAGAGCCTCAGAGAAGGAGAAGGCGACGGTCATGTGACACTCAGCTTCCTGTTGAAAAAAAAATCAAATAACATCCTTTTTGTTCAAGCAAAAAGCCATTTTATCAATACCAGACTCCATTGACAGAAACAGGGATTTAACCAGGAGCTGCTGGAATACCACTGCCTCCATCTGTCAGTGTGTCTGTGTTACTGTGTGGTACTTTTACTTCTAAAGTATCTGATTACTTCTTCCACCACTGAAAGTCACACAGTAACACAAACACACTAACAGATGGAGGCAGTGGTATTCCAGCAGCTCCTGGTTAAATCCCTGTTCTGTCAATAGAGTCTGGTATAGTGATATATAGAGATGTTTCTGGTGGTTTCTGTACCTGGACATCGGCATCCCTGGTGACCTCCAGCAGGGGGGCCTCCAGCACCATGTAGACCCTCTGGGCGGTGAGCAGGTGCTGGGTCTCGGTCAGCTCACCCAGGCCGAGCAGCAGAGTCTGGGTCAGCACCAGGCGGGACGCCCTCTCTCTGAGGCCAGAGCCCTTCTGCTGCTCCACCAACAGAGCCAGCTTCTCCAACTGAAGAACCAAAACACAGGAAGTTATCTACTGCTGATCTCAGGTCAGCTCTGGAGCCTGAAATTATTTTAAAATAAACTCACAGCGTCTCGTTTGGCGAAGTGCTCCATGTTCGCCAGGTTCTTGGTCAGCGTGGAGACGAGACGCTGGTTCACCAAACCGACGAAGCCGGGTTCAGAGCTCCTCTTCATCACGTCGTCCAGCTCTGTGAGGACACAACAAGCAAATTAAAACACGTCAGCAGGCTTTTATTGTGAAAAGCAGCCGCAGGAAATGCCTACCTTGAGCCCAGTTGAAGGTGAGGGGGTGCTGGGCGAGGACGGAGGACCGGGCGATGCAGGAGGCGAGGCCGAGCTGGGCCGAGTCTGGCCCGGTGGCGGTGATCACAAGGAAGAGCAGCAGCCTCCAGCCCGTTCTCTGAGCCCGTTCGACATCCCCCTTTCCCAGCCGCGGGTCGGACAGTAAACGCACCGCCTCCTTCAGCACTGGCAGCCTGAGGCGAAACAACACAGAGCTCAGATTTACTGTAGGTACATGAAGTTATCATCTACACACCAGTTACCATCACCACTGAAGACGAGCAGAATGCTGACTGAGATCTGTTTACTTCACTGACCAGCGCTCAGCGTCCGACAGATCCACTCTGTGCAGCAGCGACAGTAAACACAACACGGTGTCTTCAGGGTCCAAAACATCAAACAACACCTGAAACAAACAGAACAAACGTCACACGCCATCACACACGTCTGATTCAAACCAGTCGACTCCACCGCTCTGACCGACACTGACCTCCAGGACTCTGAGAGCGGCGGCCACGACCTCCGCCACGTCGTCCCTCAGACGGTCCATGACGGCATCTTTCAGGAAGGTCTCGTCCAGACTCTGCTGCTGCTGGGACGACACGTGGGCATGAGGACTTGGACCAGGCTGTCCGGAGGTGAGGACGCCCATCAAGTGCTCCACGGCCGAGACTCGGACCGACGGCTGAGGGTGTTTCAGACTGAGGAGCAGCGACGTGTCCGAGTCGCCCAGAATCTACAGACGGAAACACAGACGGTCAAACGCTGCAGGAACCAAACGAGTCCAAGTTAATGTCTAACAGAGTGCAGAGTGTACCTGGTATTTTCCGCTGCTCATGGACAGAGACAGAAACTGGTGGAACAGATGTTTCTGCTCGGAGCTGCTGAGGTCGGTCACATGACCTGAGAGGACGGCGTCCAGAGCTCCACAGTATCTGACCGAGGAGACACACAGTTCAAAACAGTCTGTCTGAGGGCTGCAAACTGACAGGAACTTTGGAAATGATCCATGGGAACTAACAGGAATTAACAGGAACATATGGGAATAAACTGTTTCACATTCTGTGTGAAAGATCAGAACAAAAATCGCTCAGTGTGAAAAGAGCTTTAGTTTTGTGGTTTGGTCGTTTTAAGACGAATCTGAGTCGAATCAGAGACTCGACCGAAGCATCGAATAGTCGAGTTTTAGGAGGAAACTCTAGATAGAACATAATTTAATATGAGGATAACTTCTATCTTATCCAACCATAAGAAGATGGTGGACACGCGGCAGACTCAGTCAGACTCAGTCAGACTCAGTCAGACTCACCTGGACTCAAACAGTCGAACCAGAGGCAGCAGACGCCGGTCGAGGTCGGACAGGTTTTCCATCAGAGAGCTCGGTCTGGCTCAGATACTTGTCCAACAGCAAACTACAGGAGGAACACAACAGGTGAGGATGTCAGCAGGTAAAGGACCAGTTCACGTCAGACCACATGGTTCAGTATGAGGACCAGGTGAGTTTACCGGGCCACAGTCTGGTCCAGGCCTTTGGTGAGAGGCACCGACTTCAGGATAGACTCCAACACGCTGAGCTCGTCCGTCTGCGCCTCACCTGAGACAGAAAACAACAGGTGAAGCTCTGATCTCACCTGTGAGGCTGCTGTAGCTTCATGTGGTTCCAGTTCTCACCTGAGGCTGCTGGTGAACACGCTGTGGACCAGGTAAGGCAGCAGGTAACGCAGCAGAGGACTGAACGTCGTGGACCGCCGCCATCGCCTGCAGCGTGGTAACGAGCGCCGGCATCGAGCAGAGGCGGCTGAACGCTCTGAAGGTGAAGACACAGGCAGGTGAGTTAAATCCTCTTCACCACACCTGCATACACACGTCAGGGTGGAGTTTTCCCACCTACCTGGGTCCAGCGGCTCCGTCCTTCTGGTTCTGCAGCAGCACGATGAGGCAGCCTAGACCCTCTTTGGCCAGAACCGGTTCTTTGACCAGAGACTTGCTGATGTGCACGGCGAGGCTGTCGACCAGACTCGCCTCCATCACCACCTTCACCGCCAGCTGGCACACGATCATGTAGGTGGCGGCTTTGTAGTCGGTCAGCGACGACTTCAGACCCTGGAGAGAAAACGGGACGACATCAGGACTGAAAGAGCCTTTGAGCTTTATGTCTAAAACCTAAAGATGTTCAGTTTCTGGTTTCATGTCTGGTTGTTTGTTTAATTCTGAAAAAAACCCAGAACCTCGTGTTCCTCCTCCGAGTCTGAGAGAAAAGGATTTAAACTTCAGCTTCAAACCAGGACGTTAAATGTGATCTGGTGAACAGACGGTGAGCGGCCGACTCACCCTCTGGACGTACGGCAGCAGTTTGGAAATGATGGTGTCTGACACTTTGTCCACGGCGTCCAGGGCGGGGACGATGGTGGAGGCGTAGAAGGAGAAGATCACTCTGAGCTGGGAGCAACTTCCTGAGTGTCCTGAATACGCCTGGAAACAAAGAGAAGAAGATGATTCACATCATATTCTCTTCCCCTTCATCTAAAGGTAAGACCCCGCCCCCTCCAGGTGAGTCTACCTGGATGGATTTGGTGACCAAGGTGCAGATGAAGTCCATGAAGCTCAGGTCTGTGTAGCAGTGAGTGATCAGAGCTCCTCTCGACAGCGGGACACCTGGTTTCTATAAAGACACAACGACAGGTAAAATAAAGAGACGGTGGTAAGTGGTGATCGAGCATGGTGAGGCGTTCAGGGACCGACCTGCAGGCCGTGTAGCCAGTTCCAGCGGTTGGTGGCGTCTTTGACCCTGAGGAGCTGCAGGACTCTGACAAACACGTTGGTGTCGTGGTACGGCAGAGCGCAGGCCAGCAGGCTGTCGGCGTTGTACAGCTGGACGTGGAAACTGAAACAAAAACATGACGTCAGACGAAATCTAAAGTTCGGACAATTTTTTTTTTCAGATACGACAAAGATGAACAGCAAATCATCTCAACTGAGAATCTCTGATCTGCAAATGTTGAATAAAACGACTAAAGAATCGAAGTGTGACCTGTTCGTCTGATGTTAGCGTCTGAAACTTTCAGACATTTACTTGTTGTTAATTGAAATTTTTCCAGAAAATATTTTTTCTGATATTTTATCAAGATATTTCAGACATTTTTATACCATTTAATTTATATTTTCCCAATGTTTTGCTAAGCTTTTTCATTTTTACATCATTTAACTAAAATGTTTCCAATACTTTATTAATATCTTTTGGACACGTTTGGATCTGTGATCGCATGTTTTCATGTTTGATACCAGGCCGTGTTTCTAAAATGTTTCTCCATGACAACAAAAGGATAAAATTGTTTGAATATTGATGATTCAAGCTGAAATTATTAATCAGTTAGCTGATTAGTTGATTGACAGAAAAATAAACTGCCAAATATTCTCTAAAGGAATCAGATCTGCTGCTTTTCTTCATCATATAAGATCATAAATTGAACTAAACGTCGTACCGGTGAAGCAGCCACTCGATGCACTTGTGAGCCGGTTTGAGAAGGAAGTACGGGGAGAGGCGGGTGAGGAAGAGCGAGATGCCGGCGTCCAGCTTCTCATTGACCTCTTTGGACTGGACGCTGCGCTCCAGGGTCAGCGAGGCCCGACTGAACAGAGTGTCCTGGAACTCCAGGAACGCCGGTTCGATTCCCAGCAGCTCCTCCAGCCCTGTGCAGCCTGAAAGACGACGCAAGGAGAGTTAAGTAACTTACAGCTGAAATATATTACTGCCGAATTGAAAAGCAGATCTTCCTTATTAAAAAAAACCCTCAACAGCACCTTAGTGTGGAGCATATTCTTTCTAATGAACAGGGAAACATTAAATCTGCAGTTTTTCCAGTGGAGTTTGGCGCGTGGGCTGAGAGCGACAAAAACCAGGATCTGGTGGAGGAGACTCACCGAGGGCGTAGAAGGTGCTTCTGTCCATGGTCGCAGCATCTTTGGGGTCGAACAGCAGCGAGGCGACCTCTCTGCGAGTCAGCAGGGTCGGGTCGCTCTGAGGCAGCGCGAGCCTCTTCAACTGGTGAGCCAACGACGTCATGACGGCGTTAATCTGACAGACACAAACATCACACAACCACGTTACTCTCACTTCCTCTACAGTTGTGTGTCCGTTTCCCATCATCCAGGTGTGATTGCAGCGATTACATTTTTACATGATTTAAAGAGAAGAAATTCATCAGAAGATTAATAATCATTATCAAAGTTAAAATTCTGATGAATAGAAAGGGATGTTGTTTGATTTCATTTGTTTCATTTTTCTCAATGTGTCCAAGAAAATGATTTTATATAAACACAACTTGTTCAACTGATCAACAAAATAAAAAAATACTTAATAAAATCACCTCAGAGTTAAAGACCCAAACTTTTCACCAAAAATCATCAAACCAAATTCAATTAGTTAAAGTACAGTTTTAAGATTCGTCTGAAAACTTGCTCCCACTGGAATAACGGAGTACTACTAATACTAATATGTAATATATAACTAAATGAACTCATTAGTTTCCCGGTAAAGTTGTCAAGTCAACTTTACTGCTGTTCCCACCATAATAACAACTCATAAAACTCAACGAGCATAGATGAGCAACTTCTGAAATAAATTACCGCCGAATTTAAAAGATCTTTTGATTAATTAAAAAAGTCTCAATACAACTTTTGCGTGGAGCGTTTTCTTTCTAATACACGAGGAAACACTAACTCTGCAGTTTTTCAGGGGAGTTTCGCACTCAAATTCGTTCCAGGGTATAAAATTAGCCAGATAACGGCCAAGACTCTTCTCCTGTATTCTGACTGTAATCCAGAGTAGTAACCGGAGTCAGAGAACACGTTACTTTAACTGTACCAACGTGCACAACTAGTTCATTTTAGATTAACTCGTGAAACTGGTTAGCTTAGTGAATGTTAGCTTCTTCAACTAAATTCTAAAACATCCCCGGGAAAAATAAAATAAATGTCAGCTTCACGTGAACCTAGAGATATTAAAACGCGTTGGACACTTGGACAACACTCAGAGTAGAATAAATGTGAAAAATAAAAACTCTGACCTGTTTTCTGTAACTCTACAAACACGTTGTCGGCACATGAAGCGACCCCGTTAACGGTTCTTCTACTTCCGGTTCACGACAGTTTTGAATTTTAGTATGAGATGCCTCCCCACCGCTCACTTCCGTCTTCGTCCGACGTTGACTTTTTACCGATAAACAAACAAAACGAGCAAATTTAACACACTAAAACGTTCACAGATGATCTGACCGTGTTGTTAATATTAACCCTGTATTTACTTTTAGTTTTACGAGACCTTTTCAGCTCGTTAAAGAAGGATTAAGTGTAATTTCTGAGTCATTTTTGGCCCAACTTGGTTCTCTTGGGAAACACGATAACTGGTGTTTGGTGTAACAGTTTCCAAATGAACTGCATTAATGAATCAAAAGGAAATACAAGCCAAACAAAGGGCTGACAAAAACTGACACCTATGACTCATGTATGATGATAAGGTGTGATCTATCACCAAGACATGTCATCTTTGTTTCCGTTCATTCACTCCTCCCGCCACACGGGGGTGATAATCACCGCTGTCTCTATAAAAACCTGCGCCGCTTTAATGGAAACACGAAGCGACCTCTCTGTTCGGTTTGTTGTCAGTTTGTCGGTTGACGTTTGGAGGATTTATTTCT
Source organism: Lates calcarifer (assembly GCF_001640805.2). Classification (NCBI taxonomy): domain Eukaryota; kingdom Metazoa; phylum Chordata; class Actinopteri; family Centropomidae; genus Lates; species Lates calcarifer. Next base: position 36,406 of record NW_026115281.1, read on the forward strand.
TTTAAAATATCAGTCGTTAGTGACACGAATTAGATGTTATTATAACGGCGCCAACTGGCCGCTTTTTAAGTGTAAAACAGACCGGGAACTGTGGTTAATACGAGCTTCTGTAGCAGCCGGCAGCAGTTTGTGGTTTACCGCCGGCTGGGAGAGAGAGAGAGCGGCTCGTTGGTAGAGCTGCCGCGGGTGAGTGGTTTGTTTTCGTGTCTCTGCTTCTGCGTTTCTGTCTATATTATTGACGGTCTGAGAGCTAATGCTAACGCTAGCAAGCCGACCGTTCGTTGTTCGTTTTTCGCGCGGCCCCGCCCACCGCTGATTTTCATTGGTCCACCTGCGACGTCACCCGCCTGAGTTCCGCGCTGATTGGCTGGAAGCTGAGAGGCCCTTTAACAGTGTAGTTAAAAGGCTGGCGACACGTGTCCACACACAAACAATGGAAATGAAAACGACTACATCTGTTTATTTCAGCTCCAACAACCCCTGTGTCACCTGAGAAGCAAAACCCAGGGAAAAAAGAGAAGAACCACTTGTTCCATATAAAGTTTAATTATTATTCTGTCGGTTATTGAGGTCAGAGGATGATGTTAGTGAGGAAATAAAACTGTAAAGGTGAGGGAGACTACAATGGGATACTGAGGAGTCACCTCACCTGTCTCTGACTTCTCTGCAGGACAGCAGCAGTCTGATGGACAGCGCCCCCAGCAGGTGACTGACAGCTCTGCAGAGGGTCTATAATTGGCTCAAGGCTCGGGGCTGCTGGGTAATCTCCACAGAGAGGCTTACAGAGGCCGGTCAGACGGAGAGGGAGAGTCTGTCCAGGTGTTCTGCTGCACCTGTGGAGGAGGTGAAACACCAGCGTTCTCCTGCAGATAGTGGTAAGTTCACTTCCTGCTTGTGTTCGTCTGGTTTTGTGTGTTAAACTGTTTCACCTGCCTCCTCACCTGGATCCTCGGGTGTGTTAGACCCTCGCATGGCTCTTAAGGCAATTACTGATATTTTTAGACAGCTGATAATCAATATTGATCACAATTTGTCTCACACTGCAGCTGCTGTGGATCAGGATCTGACCTGGGTTTGAGTATTGATCCAGGTAGATCTCATCGTTCAAGTCTGGATCAGAAAAGTTTTAGACTGAGGAGAAGCTTGTTTCTCGTTCCTCAAAGTTCGAGCTGAAACAGTTCATTTATTCATCAGCAGCTCCAATAATAATAATAATAATAATAATAATAATAATAATAATGATGATAAATCACTTGGACAAAACGAGATGTGTGAAGATTAGAAGAAATAAAATGATGGAAATAATTATTAGTTGCAGCCCAGAGTTACATATTCTGTTTCTGTTTGACAAATTTAATTTACAAACTTTATCACACATAAAATGAAAGAAACAGAAAGTGACACAAAAAAGACCAAATGTACAAAAAACAATCATGTCAACCACACACCAAACAATCCTAAATGAGTACATATAAAAATACAAATGAACTGTGTATGTCTCATGTCCAAATGTTATATTTGTTGTTTCTTCCTTTGAAAATTAAGTTTATTATGTTTATGTATCTGTGTGAATCAGGCCTTCTTCACACAGGGTGTGTTTAATGTCTAATTTTTTTTCCCTGGAGAAAATTAAAATTAAAGCTGCAGGTGGCGCTATTAAACCTTATTTGCCACAGTTGTTGCTCAGTGACGGTTTAAAAAAAATCTTTTGAGCCTTTGTTGTATTTTCTTAGCAACGAAATACATGAGAGAGACGTTAAACATTAAAACATTTCACATCGATTCAAGTGCATGTCGGCCGTTTGTAAATGAAGAAAACATGAAGCTGGTAAATCTAAAGGTGTCAAACGTGTGTGTGTGTGTGTGTGTGTGTGTGTGTGTGTGGTGTGTGTGTGTGTGTGTGTGGGCGGGGTCTAAGCAGCTCACTGACCCACAGCTCAAACAGGAAGTGCAGTCTGAGCAGGTGTAAGGTGAACTTCAACCGTGCTGCTGCTGTGATACTGTGTGTGTTTATACTCCGTGTGTGTGTGTGTGTGTGTGTGGTAGCGATGTGTGTCGTCTGTTTCCTGTGATGAGTGACGAGGACGAGGATCTGCAGAGCTGGGGCTGGACTGACCTGTGTGTATATTCACCTCAGACTGCTGCTTCTTCTGTGGTGTTAGTCCTGTGTGTGTGTGTGTGTGTGTGTGTATATGTAGGTCATGCTGGCTGTGTGTGTCTGATCAGGTCAGAGGGATTTGTTTTGCAGAGCGGTGTGTTGAAGAGTCTCTGCTGCTAAGAACTGTGGGTAAAACAGGTCCTGTATTTTCCAGACAATTCTCATAAGGTTCAAACATTATCTGACACAGTCGGGTGTGAAGTGTCTGCTCCTGTACAGAGCTGCAGGACTAAAACCAGGAAGTAAGTTAGCATGTTAGCTCTTCCTGTTCCCTCGTCCCAGAGTAAACAGGTTTTTGGTTAAATGTCTGAAATGAGGTCTGTGCTGGAGTCAATTTCTGGCTCCAGAGATTAAACAGTTTGATTTTATATGAACTGTTGATTGTGGATCTTCATCGTCTTCTTCTCCTTCTTCTGTGTTATATTGGTGTAGCTTAACAGCTGCGAAGAACTCATAATAAACTGATAATGTCTATGAATATTTAATGACATGACATTCAGCCCTTTTTGTCCCTTCAATCAGTTTTACTGTGAAAAAGATATTGAATTATATTTCTCAGTTGTTTTATTTTGTATAAAGTGCATCAATAAGGGGTGCAATATTAAAAAATCTTCACACATGGCCTCCTCCTCCTCCTCAGCTCCAGCTACTCCTCATCAGCATCGGACTCAGAGAAGGAGCAGCAGGTCGTCTCCTTCCTCCGGACCAGGATCATGTCCAGACGCAGCCTGAGGCTCGATGACGGCCTGTTGGACCGCAGTCTGCCGCGCAGCAGCGCCTCCTTCAGTGTGGGAGGAGGCAGCTGGAGTAGCACCAGGTCAATGCTACGCTCCTGCTTCTGCACTGAAGACACCTTCACTTCATTGGCTTCTCCTGCTCATCCTCCCTGAATAATGTTCCTCTTTTCCTCCTGCTTCCTTTTCTCCTCCTCTTCCTGCTCATCCTGTCTTTATTCACACCTCCTCCTCCTCCTCCTCCCTTCCTTCTGTTATGTCTTCCTGCAGATCTCTGAAGTCTCGTCGTTCTCAGCAGCACTCCACCTCCTGCTCAGAGTCTCTCCTCGTCCAAACTCCTCGTAAACCGGCCGGCCCGTTGCTCCTCAGCAGCAGCCTCCACAGCGTGGCCTCCGACGCCTCCCTGCTCTCCTCCCTGCTGGACGAGTCCTCCATCCAGGAGTCGACGCTGGTCGACACTTTCTGGGGTAAAAACGCATCTTTAAGTTCTCGAAATCTTCATACAGAGGAGTCGTCTGTTTGTCTGATTAACGCTGCTCGTCCTGTTGTTTCAGGTTTGGACCATGACATTGACCCTAAAGGTCAGTAACTGTAGTTTTCAGATGAGATCTGCTCATTCATCTGGATGTTACTCTGACATGTACCACTAACCTAGACGTTGTTGTAGACCACGCTCACCCCCCCAGGGGGCAAAGCAGCGTGTTTATTAACAGTGAACAAGGTATCAAGCTGGAACCAGAGAATGGTCCAGATTTGCCTCATTTGACAGAAAATTATTCTTCATCATCAATTAATGATTGAAATTATCAGCCGTTTGATCGCATGGTGTTCTTGCCTCTGTTACAGAAAGTACCATCATAGCGGAGCAGAGCACCGTTCTGGAGGACAACACTCTGATTGGTTCAGACAGCCGCTGCGACAAACACCCAGTCCAAACACTCAGCAGGGTTTACTGTAAAGACTGTGAGCTGCACTCAGACAGGAAGGAGTCCGTCACCACGTACTGCTCCTCCTCCAAATACTCCACCTCCTCCTCCTCCCCCGTTGACGGTGCCAGGACTCTTGGACCACAGGGAACTGGAGACGTCTACCATCTACTGCCGAGACCGGAGTCGCAAGAGCAGGACAGGTGAGACAGCAGAGAGTCAGGGCTGGAGTGCGCGGTTTATTTTCCATTTTCATGGAGGTTTTTAGTTTCTGATCAGAGCGAGAGCTGATGTGATGAGCCAAAACATTATGGACCACCAGCCAAACATACGTCCTGCCAAAACAGCTCCAGCCTGCTGAGACCCAGACTCTTCAGACCTCTGAAGGTGTCCTGTGGCATCAGGCAACAAGATGTTAGCATCAGCTCTTTCAAGTCCTGTAAGGTGTGAGGTGGAGCTGATGTGGATCAGAGTCCAGAGCAACACCCTGAACTCCTCGTCATGATCCTCAGGCCCCCCAGCCAGTCCCTTCACTCGAAGCTAAAGTTACAGGATCTGGGCTCAGATCAGCCGATCAGTCGCTGGTTAACGTACCTTTTTTCAGCAGGTGTGCTGGTGTCCGTGTGGGATGCAGGTGTGAGGGCAGCAGCCTGTGTAATCTCCCTGTTAACTCTGCTTTACCATCACCTGCTGCTGCAGAAACACCACGATGTGACAGGTAGAGGACCGGACTGACTGATCACACCGCTCTCTGCACTGACACATAATGAATACAGGCGGACACTGGAGTGCATTTGTTTAGACACAGGTGGAGGGTTTGTCTGTGCTGTGAGTCACCTGGGCAGGTACTTAAAGGTGTCGTTCCAACAAATATTTCATTTGAAACGTCATAGTATGACAGTTTTCAGTGGGTATTTTTTATAATGGTATGTTGTGTCACATTTTACCTTTTTTATAAAAAAAAGTTGCAGTAGTATTGACTGTGACTTCTTGACGTTAACTTCTTGTCCTGTTGTTTCTTCTCACTTTCATTAAGGACTTGTGTGTTTTGTTCTCCATATATAAATCACCACTTCCTGTCTGTCACAGCTGTGAATCAAACTGCAGGTGAAATCACAGACCTGAAGTGTCTCCCTGGGCTGTAGCTGATGCACAGATGTACATATTTTTCCTGATGTGGTTTGATTCTTTCAGATGTGCTGCAGCTGTGGCTGGATTCGTCAGTGCTGTGTGTCAGGAGAGCTGCAGCCTGCTGTGTCTCTGCACTGACACACACCTGGCAGGTGTGTCGGGGGCGGGCCTCAAATGCAGCAGAGTGCAGCTTAAACACAGACAGCAGACATGGAGGTAGAGTCTGTGTTTCTAGCAGGTGTGGGGATTTACCTGTCCATGTTTTTCTCCAGTTGCTGGTGTCAGAAACTGATTTTGTTTTTGCAGCAGCTTCTGTTTTCTCTACAGAGTTTATGTTCAGGACGCTGTGACTACACTTTAACAAGGACTCTTTATTTCCATATGGACTTTACCTGGTGTTCACCTGCATGTGCTGTTGAAACCACGCGGTGTTGCGCTCACCTTTTCTTCATCATAACGTAGCTTTATCTTCCTTTTTCACTCTTCCATAGTGGATCAGTGTGGAAGTTTGACAAACTCTGTTTATTTTTCTTCCATCAGTCTCCTCCTACCTACCTAAAAAAAGAGCCTCCCTGTACTTTCCTACACTCAGTCATATATTAGGAGAGCCTCTCCTAAAAGGCCCCCACTAGAACCTCCTTAAGACCTTAAAACCTTGATAACCACTACACCCTCCTCAGTCACCACTAGGGCCACCAGCAGGACCCCTAGAGCTTCTTTGCTGACCACCAGAACCTCATAAAAAAAACCTCCAGGACCCTTTCAGTACCCACAAGAACCTCTGTGATCTCTATCATTATAAATGACCCCCAAAACCTTCTTTAGTAGCCCACTAGAACCTTCAAAAACTCCAGAACTTCCACATAACCACTGAAACTAACTAGAGGAAGACTACATAAAGGACACCTAGAATTTCACTTCCTATAAGGCATTATAACCAATGAAACCACCCCTGGAAACTCCCAAAAAACCCTCCAGAACTCAGTGACCTCTAAGGACCGCTAGACCCACACAAAGGACTCCTAGAATGTCTTAAAACATGAGCACTACACACAGAAACCCCAGAACCTCCCGAGAGACCTGTGACCATTAAAACCTACTAGATTACCGACTGGGACACAAATATCCTAGTGACCATTGGTGTTCTTCTTGAAGAAACTGCATGAAATTGTACTAAAGAACAGCTAGAAACACTTGGAGGGCCAACAAACCACCCACAAACCTCTCCTGTGACACCTAGACATTCATAAAGGATCCCTAGAACCCCCCCCCCAAATGACCCCTAGAACTCCCTCTGTGATCATTAAAACTCCCTAGATTATCCAGAGGAAGACTAGGAATATCCTACTGACCATTAGTACACCATTAGAACACCTAGAGCCATCTAGAGGGCCCTAATCCCAACTACCCATTGGACCCCTAAAACCACCTTGCCGCTTCAGCCCCTGTAACAACCAATGGTATCTCTTAACAGACTGAGGAAAAAAGAAAACAGAATATTTAAAGAAGAACTGACTGAAGCTCAAACAAATGAACAAGCCATGGCAGAGTGTGGCTTTTATTTACATCCTGGTTTACTGTTTGCTGTTCTCAGTTTTCCATGATACTGTGAACCAGGGAAAATCTTTTTTACTTGTTTAAACGCAGATTCGAGTCTTGTATTGTTCAAGTGTTGTGTTTGTTTTCATGACCTCGTACTCGTCACCTGCTGTGTTTCCCTCCCAAACAAATGGGCTGCACCCCCCGCTTTGCCTGTTACCTTGGCAAAATGCAAATCTCTGTCTCTGAGCCGAGGACCAGCACAGAGGACAGATGTGGACCCTGGTGAGTCCTGATTCCATTTCCTCTGTTTTGCAGCTCGATCTGGTCACTGTGGAGTCATGAGCCTGAAGGAGTCGGCCACGAACCAGAAGGAGCTTCATCCCAACGGATCTCTGTGTGAGTTATTACAGAAAAACACACACACAGGTTTTTCTCTTTCTTTATTTTGACTTTCTACTTTTACTTTTACTTTTTTTTCTACTTTGACCAGTGAGACAGGTGAAATGCAGCCTGGAAAATCCAGTTTGAGTAACAGATTCATGCTTTTAAACACGTTTGTGTCCCTGAAATCAAACACAAAGACAAACAAAACACATCAACATTGACATTGGTTAATGTGTCTTATCTTGTGGTGTTTTGCACCTCAGGGCTACCGTACATACAGATAATAAATTACTTTGAGGCTAAATGCTTAGGAAATGAATTTCACTGATTCCTTTCTTATGTCCTTTAGCAAAGGATACACTGCACCTTCCTTTACCGCCAGAACACAAAAGGGAATAATGCCGTCCTATCGTCTTTTCCTAAATCTTTATGAATTCCCCTTCACTTCATGACGTTTTCCATTAAAGGTCGAGGAAAAGCTGAAATTTGTTTTGTCATCATCAGGGTGGGGACAGTTTTATGTTTTGCCACGAAGATCAAAAGGTAGAAATATTGTGGACCCACATTAAATAATCCACCAGGAATGTGTCATGTATGCGATTGCTCAGGATGCCTTCCCTCATGACAGACTAACACTTGGTTGGTTTGGCTCTGCACATTGGATTTGTTGATAATAAGAACGGTATAAAATACCACTAGATTTATGCTTTAAAGGTGATTGATTTGAAAACTCTGCAGTGCTCTACCTCGCAACTACAGGAATCCTCTGTCTCTGTATGATCATTTTCCCAGTCAAATTAACCCTCTCTGGTATTTTCTTTCACTACTCCTTTTTTAAAAGTAGATAATGTTACTTACAGCTTCAGCTGGAGTTGCCCTCTGACTGTTTATCCACCTTTCAGTCAACCTTTTCCTGCTTTCTGTTGTGTGTCTGTTGGTTAAACACACTCCTGCACTGCTGACACCAACAGGTGACGACTGTAAGGAGAAACAACGCCCAGAGATGAACACTGTCACTTCATCTTCATGGTCCTCACTGGCTTCCTGTGCGTTGGGGCTGATGTGGAGCGCTACTGTTTTTACAGGTTCAAGTTTGGGCAGAAAACTGCCCCCAGTTTTTAAAGCTTACTTTAACTATGAAAGAAAATGTCATAGATTTAATCAGCAGCTCGGAAATGCTCATGCTGTCTGTTTTTGTTTCTACAAAGACAGCTTAAAAGAACTCGTAGAGCAAAGTCAAAGAGGCAACATACATGAAAGGTGTTTAACGCTCTCTGAACATCAAGCTTTTCTTTATATTTGAGCTGCAGATGTTGTTCTGTGTGCAGATACTCAAGCAATGTGTATAGTTATTCCCATTTCTAGATTCTTTTCAGACAAAATCTTATTTAACATGAGGTATGTTTGGGCATCAAGAGATGAAGCATGTAAACGAGTGTGCATGATTGTATAATATTTACAGTTATATTCCAATAATAAAGATTATTAATTAAGCTCCGACTACACTGATCAGCCCCAACATTAAGCCTCTGACAGGCGGGTACAATGTTCTGCTGGAAAACCTTGGATCCTTCATTCATGTGGATGTTACTTTGACTCGTACTACCCACTTAAACATTGAGGAACATGACCTGAGCTTCCAAACTCCTCCAGATCCAAATCTGATCCAGCGTTTGTGGGATGATCCAAAACCAGCCATATCCATGGAGGCCACCACCCGCCAAGCCCGGACCCAAAGGATCCACAGGACTCCCTCAGAGGTCCTTGTCCATGACTTACACAATATTAGGGAGGTGGTTTTAATGTTGTGGTTGATCAGTGTTTATCAACAACACTTCTGAGGTTTTGAGAAGGTGTCTTTGTCAGGATGAGGTCTTAAAATCCATCCAGATTCCCAGGTCTCAACCAACCAATTTTGCTGTAGTACCTTGGATATCTTTTTCTAGTCTGACTCCTTTTTGCTTCCCCAGCTTCGTGTCTCTTTCAGCTGTCTCAGGCTGCAGTCTCGGCTCTCTGGCCTTTGACCAAGAAAGCATATTTTGCTTCGTGGAGTGCCGGGCGCTCTGCAGGTTAACGCCACGTCACCACGTCACGTCACTTTATTGAATTTGTGTGATTGGTTCTTCTGCTTTTCCTTCTCTGACAGGCAGCATGTTCGTGCGTGTCAGAGCTTCATGGGGGTTTAACTTTTCCTTTTCTTTCTTTGCTGCATCATTAAAGGTTTGTGGATTGTATCAGATGAGTGTAGACGTCTTTAGAGTCTGAAATCCCTCTACTCTCCCTCTTCTTTGTTCCTCTTTTCTGCTCTTGTGCTCAGCTTTGCAGTGGATTTGCATTTGACATTGAATAATTTGAATAAGCACAAAATGCGAGGCAGTGATTTAGTATTATTAAGTGGTATCCTTTTATCTCAAAGGGCTGTAATTCTATCATTTTCTGAAATTGTCCTTTGTGTCTTGACTGCTTGAGTCTAACTTCAGTAATGCTTTATTTATCTGACGTCTTATTTCCTCTCTCCTGCTCAGCTGGTGAAAGGCTTCAGTTCATCATCTGATTCTCTAATATGCTGCTGAACCTGAACTTGTGTGTGTTTAGGTAAAACAGCAGGTGAGGTGTTGAGACGGTTAAGCAGACGATGGCATCACATGACCACCAGCTTTCCCCTGACTTGGCAAGTTTTGCTCGTTCATGTCCTGTTACCACGTTACATGGTGTTACAACCATGAAACACAATCATCGACACTAACAAGTGATTGATGCAGTTGTGTTTTAATCAGTTGTGTTCCTCCTACAGGTTCCCTCTCAGACTCCTTGTGGTTCTCCTCCCTCTGCTGCTCCTCCTGTTCAGTGAGTTCCTGCACATTTTTATATCGAGCTAAAACGATTAATCGATCAACAGAAAAATCAATCGAATCAGATAATTCTTTGAGGCTTTGATTAGACTGCAGGCAAAACAGAGGTCAATCGTTGGTTTTCGTCCGCTCCCCTTCAGGCCTGTGTTGGTTTGGTCCAACCAGTCTACAGTCTATCCTCCCAGCTGTAAACATCACAGAGTGGACGACGATGGCGGTCTCTGACATCCACGATTCGTCGTCCAGCCACAGCTACGTGTCCTTCCTGAGCGAGTCAGCAGAGGGCACTGTCGAGGAGTCGAGCGAGGTGCAGCCCTACGTGGAGCCGCTCTACAGTCAACCTCCTCCAGCTCAAGCACCGACAGCAGAGGAGGAGGAGGAGGAGGAGGTACTGACACAGATTAGTTATTTAAATTACTCACTCACAGCCATACATATTTAAGTTGTTCTAAGTTCTCATTGTTTCACAGGAGGAGTCTGCGGGGAAAGAGTCGTCCCGGCTCGTAGGTCTGGAGCAGAGTCTGACGGCGCTGTGGGAGCGTGTGGAGGCCGGAGGACAGCGGGCAGAGCAGAGACACAGGGAGGTTCTCGGACTGTACGCTGACCTTCGGCGGCAACAGCAGGAGGCCTCTGCTCAGAGCAGGGAGGAGGGCGTGGAGCCCTGGCTGAGCGGCCTGCTGGACCAGCAGCTGACCCAGCTCAGGAGGAGACTAGATGAGGAGAGACAGCAGAGGGAACAGGTACTGACTCATCAGGATGTGGAGATAAGGGATATTAGAAATATTACAAAATGGATCTGAGGGGTCACAAGATGATTAACTGGAGGGTAAAGCAGTTATGTTTCTGGGTTATCCATCTGTCCCATCTTCGTGAATGAGAAGAAAGAGTTGGTGCTAATTGTGAGGAAAATGCAAAATACAAATATGTAAATCTAGTTGTGTTGAGTGTAAAAAGAGTTGTTGATTATTAGAGGATTTTTAACAAAAACCAGAGTTATGTGGTTAAATGCCTCTACCAACAAACAAACGTCATGTTGTCTGTAGATTCGACAGCAGGATTTGTTGCTGCAGCAGAGTCAAACGTCTCGTCTGGATCAGCTGGAGCTGCAGCTGCAGGCACTGGCTGCCAAAACAGAGGTAAAACACATCCACCAGATTAGAAATAATTTCTGTAACAGTTCAAATTTTTATGGCTTTACAGTTAAAGAATCAATAACAGTTACTAAATGTACGCAGTGAGATTGTGTTTGTCCAAAAAAGTAATTTTTGTTTCTGAAACTTCAGGAGGTGCAGTGGAGACAAGAAGCAGCTACAACATCCTCACCTTCACCTGCAACACTTCCAGCTGCTGTCAGGTAAACTACACAGGAACATAAAACCTCTACACATGAATTAGGGCAATGTGCTGGTATCTAGAGCTTTTTTTTTTTTTTTTTTCCACTGACCTCCTCCAGTGTTGGTGTGGACCGTCAGTCCCACAATGCTTTGCTGGCAGAGGTGGCAAGGTTAGAGGCGGCTCTGGAGGACGTGAGGCGCGACATTAAGGGTCTGTCTGGGTTTCAGGATGGCTGCCGAAGACTCGAAGGAATCCAGCAGACGGTGAGAGACAAGACCTAAGATCTAACGAGCCAAAGCTAACTTTGTTAGCTTTCCCTTTCTAAACTTTGACTGTCTCTCTTTTTTTCTGTCAGATTTCAGCGCAGGTCTCCACCCAGGTCCATGAGGAGGTTCAGGCTCTCATCTATGGGAACCAGCTGACGGTGGGAGGCGGTGGAGACTCAGACACCCTCTCAGAGTCACTCCTCCAGTGGTTGTCCCAGCGGTACGTCAGCAGGAGTGACCTGCAGGCAGCGCTGGCCTCTCTGGAACTCAGCATCCTGCAGAACATCAGCCTGCAGCTGGAGCAACACCACAGCGAGGAGGTGGTCCGAGAGGCCGTCCTGCAAACCGCTAAGGCTGCTGGTGCCACCGTAACGGAGGAGGTGAGGGGAGGTCGTCTGGTATTCTGATGTTTATTTTGCCATTGGGAGTCTGTAGGAGGTGAATAAGTGGTGGCAGGACTCACCTGTCAGTTAGCCAGCAGCTGGTTAGCTTAGCATAAGGACAGGAAACCAAGCACGGCTAGAGCTTTTGCCACAGCTAGGCTAAACAAACCTTTAGCCTCAGACTTGCCCCTGAGCCAGCAAGCAACAAACCTTGGTGTGGTCAGATCTTTAAGGCTCAGTAACCATTTCATCTTCTCTCGAATCACTCATCTCCTCCAGGACGTCCACGTGATCGTGAAGAACGCCCTGCAGCTGTTTTCTCAGGACCGAACCGGCCTGGCCGACTACGCCCTGGAGTCTGGAGGTCAGGAATTAACTCTCCCATCAAACCCCATGTTTAGATTCAAATGACTGGTGTTTGTCTGTGCTCGTCCTGCAGGGGGCAGCATCCTGAGCACTCGCTGCTCGCAGACGTACGAGACGAAGGCGGCTCTCCTCAGTCTGTTTGGAGTTCCTCTCTGGTATTTCTCTCAGTCTCCTCGAGCTGTAATCCAGGTAACACACCTGTCACATCAACACAAGACTTCTGTCAGAGAAGGTGGGGGGGTTCAAATAGTTGCTGCATTTTCCTACTGGTGCCATTCATGTGAAGGTATTTGATTTGACAGAGTGGTGTTTTCTTTGACTCTCATTATGTTACACTCATTTTCTTGTTATGTTTAGTGCCTTAAAAGTCCATGTGAGCTCAGCATCTTCTGCTGTATGAGTAATAAAGTTACTGTAAAACTTATTCAGCAAAAAACTGCTCATACACAAGTGTACATACACTCATATTAGGGATGGGCGATATTGTATCGTTGCTGATATACTGGAAGAAAAATTCCCCACAATAAAAAAATTTTTATCCTCTGATAATAACAATAAACTCTAATTGATGACTTATCTGGACCAGCCGAGACGAATCTCGTTCCTAAACACAGGACTACCTCTGTAGCATGGACAATATAGAGATTTTTGTCTTATCGCACAGCCCTTCATTGACTCTATTACCTATGTTTGAGACACAAGTCGTGATGTGAACAAAATCAAGACAGGGCAGAAATAATGTACATACAGGAATTAGGGTAGGTGGCAGCAGCAGCAACCCATCCTCTCTGACCTGCTCTTCCTGCAGCCGGACATCCATCCAGGAAACTGCTGGGCCTTCAGAGGCTCAACAGGCTTCCTGGTGATCCGACTCTCTATGAGGATCCTCCCCACTGCCTTCTCCCTGGAGCACATCCCCAAAGCCCTGGCACCCAGCGGGACTCTGCTCAGTGCCCCCCGAGACTTCAGTGTCTACGTAAGAGAGAGTCCCCACCACCGACCTGTCAGAAAGATGCTTTTTGGATGTTTAGTCTCTGTTTAATACCGAGCTGTGATTTGGTTTTCAGGGTCTGGATGATGAGAGCCAGGAGAGGGGGAAGCTGCTAGGCGCCTACACCTATGATGAGGATGGAGAGTCTCTGCAGACCTACCCTGTCACTGTGAGTAATCGCCACAGTCTCCATCCAGAATCCATATCTTTCTTCTCCACAATGCAATATATATGGTAAAAAATATGATCACAGTATATAATCTGCAAGTTTGAAGAGTTTCCTGATAATGACCGAAGCCTTAAGAAACCAGTGGGTTCAATGGTTAAACTTTGAGAATTTAAGTTAACAAAAATAGAAAAATGGTTTACTGTGCAAACATGTTTTATCTTTTAACTTGTGTGGGGACTGATCAACTGTCCGGTTCTGCTCGAGGTTTCTGCCTCTTAAAGGAAGTTTTTCCTTGCCACTGTCGCCTAGTGTTGCTCATGGTGGATTTGTTGGGTCTCTCTCTGTAAATACCTAATTTAAAGAGTACGGTCTAGACCTGCTCTATATGAAAAGTGCCTTGAGATGACTGTTGTTGTGATATGGCGCTATATAAATAAAATTGAATAAAATTGAATTGAATCAACTAATGTAAATAAAACAAGTACCTGTGACAACTACGATTATAGATTTCTCTGACAGGACCTTCTATATAGAGTCAACAGCTTCCTGTTTGGAAGATAATGTGAGTTCTTTACTCACCGGTTCCACTCATGTTTTTTACTCGTCCACAGCTTTCTTTACTGCTGATGGGTGTGTACTTTGACATGCAGCCAAAAACTGCTGCCGCACAAATCTAAAAATAATACCCCAAGCTTATCGTCTTAATCGATATAAATTTTATTGTGATCCCAGATCGAGATTGTTTTATCTCTAAGTCCTAGCTATCTATCAGCCTGTCTGATGTCATTTGAAGATAACGTAAGCTTTTCTGCCACAGAAAACATTTACTTTCTTTGCGGGTGTTAAAAATTGCGTTAAATTAACACTCTACATGAGCCGATACACTGATGACACCACGCTTTTCCTCTGTCCTGCACAGGTGGAGAACGATCAAGCCTTCCAGATCATCGAGGTACAGGTGTTGTCCAACTGGGGACACCAGGAGTACACCTGCATGTACCGCTTCAGAGTACACGGGATGCCAAGTGACGACTGAGGATACCACACAGCCTTAATGTCCAATTATTTAATACACAAACAGTGTGGAGATGATGGAGACACCATCAGCCACTTGCTGCTAATTGTGCCTGAGTAACTGTGGAGACTTAAATGACTCTGATCAACAAAATTATCAGTGTTGTTTTGTATTTGTTGTGTTTGGAGGTCCTTTCTGCTGTTGGTTTTCTCACATTTTAGCGCATTTTTGTTTTTATTGGTCACATTATCACAGTGCGGTCATGCAGCTGTGAGCAGTTTTAAAACCTGTCTGTTGCGTTCAAATACACTGTAAAAACTTCTTCAAATGAAGTGATCAGTCAAATATTCTGGTCCACAGCAACACATTTCATTTCCCCTGAATTTGATTCTCCAAAACCATCAGTGTAATGCCAGCTGTGTGTCTTGAGCTCACAGCTGCAGCGCTGAGCGATGATAATGTGCCTCTATAACTCATATCGAATGAAATGAGAAAGTTTTGCACGTATTTCTGTCCTGAGATTGATTGAAGACAAAGTTTTATTTTTTATTTAGGATTCTTTGACTCCTTGTCAAGCGTGCAGGGGAACCGCTTTTTTTTTTACCTAATATATATATTTTTGTGGGTTTTTTATGTGTATTCAAGCTGAACATATCAGAATAAAGATGTGAAATGTGATTTTTTTTTTTTTTTTTTTTTCTAAAAGTCTGTCAAAAGGCAGTGAAGTGTTACTTTGGTCAAACTGTGAAACAAAGATGAAACACCTGATTTGACTCCAAAAACTTTTTCATTTATTGAGTTTCCTTTACCCAAAAAACAAATGACAACAAAAAAGAAATGGAAATATTTCGGGTGAATGACACTTCTTTCCCTCAAACACTGATAGATATAAAAGGCAGATAAAAGATTAAAAAAAAAAGATTTAAACTGTATAAAAACTGGAAGGACTTATTTCTCCACATCAGACCATAAAATTGTTGAAAGTTACAGCTAGTCACACTATAGCTGTTAATAATGACTAAATACAGCTATTTACAGATAATCAAGGTTTTGTTAGACTCATGGAGATGTATGAGCCAGACTCTTTTAAGAATCATTTCAAGGATTTGTTTTTCCTTCTTGAAGTCAAGAGACCGAACCTTTAGAGAGTTCATCAGGGATGAAGTGGTGAAGAGCCAGTCCACTGCTGTGCTGCTGCTAAATCTGAGGATCAGCGATCACTTTTCTCAGGTAGGAGGAAAAATATGATACTTGTATGGTGCTCTCAGTCCACAGGTGTTATTCCCATATCCCTTTGAAAGCATTCTCACTTGACTTTGATGGTGTAAACTTGTAAAACAGTACTGTGATGCCTCTTAATACTGAGCGGCAACAACCACAACCGAGAGGAGACATAAAACAAAGTTCATTTTCTTCCTGAGTAGTTTTTCCTGCAGGAGTTTCAGTGACACCTGAGTAAAAATGACAGATCATTGACTGAGTTAATGGACTACGAGTGAACACCAAGAACGTTTTGTGAGATCTAAAGAAAGTTTCTTGGGATCTTGGATTAGTACATCTTTTGTTTTTAAATCTTCAGTTTTTTTGAGATGATTTCCTTAGAGGTCCTACTCTGCTGCCTGGACTCCTTCAGCTCTGGACAGAACATCCAGCTCCATGTTCTCCTGTGGGCCTGGCTTCTGCCCCCTGGTGGCCTGGAGAGACATGGCAGCACACAGATCTGAGTTACAGCTTCATCATGTCTTCAGTTCAACATACACAAGCTGAGTGCTTCATGTCAGACAGTCCTCTGGTCAACAAAGATGGTCGGTACCTTCCAGATGAAATAGATGACAGCGTTCACCGACAGCAGACTCAGCGGCAGGACGACCAGTCTGATGATAAGAGCTGTTAGATCTGATGAAACACATTCAGTCGTCACATTAGATCACATGACATCATGAGTACAACAGCTCCCATTAAACAGAAACTTCAGTGACGCTGAATCCTCCAAAGTCTCTGAAGTGATTTTAACATGTAGCTGTTTGATTCAGTTCTTAGAGGAATGAGGTTGTCTGATCTGTTTACTGATGATGTTGGACAGACACATTTATATAAAGCTGGTTTGAAGGAATGAATTAAAGCCTGAATTAAATGTTATTTATTTCTTAATAACATCAATAAACATCTTTAAATTGGACTCATCTAATTTTACTTCAGGTCCCATGATTCCATGTGTTGGACCTGGTGTCTGAGCTGGACTCTGTGCTTCAGCTCACCTGAGACAGTGAGGGACAGCCGACGGCTCTCAGAGGAGAAGTTATGAGAAAACACGTAGACGTGATAAACACAGGTGTAGTCTCCTTGGTGGGCGGGCTCTGCAGCAGGAAACAGGAAGTGGGCGGAGTGATTGACAGCTGACAGGGTGTAGTTGTGCGTTGTGTTGGAGGAGGTGAAGGTGAGCTGGAAGAAGCCTCCTGGGTACTGTGGCTGGATGGAGCAGCTGATGGTGAAGTTGAAGCCCCTGAACACACCTGAATACCCCTGCTGCTGGGCCTTGGAGACCCCGTCCATGGAGGAGGACACTGAGATGACTGGCTGAACCAGCAGGTCTGTAAACAGAGAGATGATTGGCTGAACCTCCTGCTGTGGAAAGCTGTCTGTCACACTGGGGTAGATCAGCTACAGCTGGGGCAACTAAACTCTGACACCTCCTTCCTGTGGGGAGCTGTGGGTGGTGCTGAACTGATTTAGTTATTGTTTGTAAAGTGGGTGTGAGTGAACCACAGCAGGTCACTTAAAGCAGCAGATTCTCACATTTTTCAAGCAGTGACCCTCCAGAAACAAGCTAGCATCTCTAACATTTAGGACACTGTTGTCCTACACTGGCAGTTCAGAAATATTAATCACTGATGGACTTACCTGAGCAGATGACTTCCAGGATGAAGAAAGATGAACGTGAAGATAAACACTCCCTCAGGGTAGATCCAGACTGAACACAGTCAGAGCTGATCCACCACACAGACCCATCAATGGATTCCTTTCCTGTTGAAACAGCAGAGCCACAGTTCAGCTCTCTACAGATTACAGCTGCTGCCTTCAGGGTCCAGTCAGAGTCAGCCACTGGTCTCCACTCTCCTTGTTTCACCTGCAGTGTACCTGCACAGCGACTGGCTCCTCCCACCAACCTGACAGGCTCTGAACACAAAGAAGAGAGTCATCAGTAAAACAAGTAAAGTGAGTTTGATTCAGAACAGAAATGAAGCAAATCAAAGCTGCAGCTCCACTTCTACCTGAGCAGGTGAGTCCAACAGCTTTACCAGGTGAGCAGGTGGTTCTAGCTGAGCCTGAGCTTCTACAGTCCAGGAGAGCAGACTCTTGGCCTCCACACTGGAACTCTTTGGTCCACACTGGAGCCTCCACTTCTCCATAGAGCGCCCCCTGGAGGACTGAAGGAGCCCCACAGCCAAGCTCCCTACAGACCACCTCTGCATCCTGCAGGTCAAAGTCAGCTTCACACACTGAGGACCACCACTGGTTAGACTGGTGAGTCTTCACCTCCAGTCTGCCTGAACACAGACTGGTCCCATTCACCAGCCTGACAGAGTCTGCAGACAGACAGACAGACAGACAGACAGAGAGAGAGAGAGAGAGAGAGACAATTTAACATCAATGTTTGAAAACATTAACTTTCCTCTTACTGCTAACCTACACAGTCATCCTTGTCCTAGTAATATTTGAGTTTCTGCTTTTGTACTGCTTTGGTGAGTTGGATCAGGTGGTGGAGAGTGCTGGACAGACCAGATAAATCCAGATTTGTAGTGAGGATGATCTGAGAATATTTGGTGGAGGTCCCTGCCTGTGGGGTCTTCAAATCCCACCTCCCTCCTGCATGCCTGTGGAGGTTGAGGACATGAAATCTGAATGGACCATGTTCAAAACCTCCACTGTGGAGGCAGCTGCTTAGAGTTTGTTGGTGCAAGTCCTGTCTTGTTTGTGGACCTCTGGATTATTTCTCTAGTTTTTGTAGATGATGTTCTGTTCTGAAGAGGATAGGATGAGAGTCGTCATCTCCAAGTCTGAGGCCACAGTCCTCTGCCAGAAAACAGTGGACTCTTCAGTCTTGGTTTTGGAGTGAGCTGCTGCACCAGGTGAAGGAGCTCAAGTACCTCAAGGTCTTGTTGACAAGAGAGAGTAAGACGGAGCATGAGGTTTACAGGTGGATCAGCATCAGCAGGAATGTGGATGTTGTACCAGACTGTTGTGGTGAAGAAGAAGCTGAGCCTGAAAGCAACACTTTAAATTTATCAGCTGATCTATGGTCGAGCTTTGGGTAGAGACTGAAAGAATGAGATCACAGATACAAGAGACCAAAATGAGTTTCCTCCATAGGGTGTCTGAGCTCAGTGTTAGAGACAGGATAAGGAGCTCAGATATCTGGAGGGAGGTTGGACTAGAGCTGCTGCTCCTTTGTGTCAGAAGGATCCAGCTGAGGTGATTCAGGAACCTGATTAGGTTCCCTCCTCGACACCTCCCTCTGGGGCCCATGTCCAACTGGTAGGAAACCCCCGGGTAAGCCCAGGACATGTTGGAGGGATTATACATCTCATCTGGCCTAGGAGCGCATCTGGATCTCCCAGGAGGAGCTGAAGGACATTGCTGAGGAGAAAGATGTCTGGGTTACCTTGATCAAAGTGCTAACACAAATGACATGAAAGAATAACAATAGAGATTAATGTGCAGGGAGAAGACGATGAGTTACTGAACTTTAAAACTACTTGATGCAGTTTACCATTGTGCTTTGTGTTTCATTACAGGAGGTAGAGTGTACTCATCACTGTGTATGATGTGAAACAGTAGGCTGTTCCTCACTGACATTTGTATTGAGGAAGTCACGTACACAGGAGGTTTGACATTAGTACAGTCTGTAAGGTCTGATGGTGGAAAACAGTGAGTTTGAAACATAAATATCCACATATGTTGCTGAGCAGATCGCTGTGTCTCAACATCTTCTACTAAATAAGGAGATCAAGTTATGAACTGAGAACATGTCACTGTGACAGAGAAAGAAACAAACTGTAAACATTTCTGTCACAGGTGATGTCACTGATAGGCTTACCTGAACAGGTGACTTCCAGGATGGACATAGCGACACCCATTGAAAGACACTCCCTCAGGTCATATCCAGACTGAACACAACCACGTCTGATCCACCATACAAACCTCTCTGATGATTTTTCTTTCCTTCCAGTTGAAACAGCAGAGCCACAGTCCAGCTGTCTACAGACTACAGCTGCTGCCTTCAGGGTCCAGTCAGAGTCAGCCACTGGTCTCCACTCTCCTAGTTTCACCTGCAGTGTACCTGCACAGCGACTGGCTCCTCCCACCAACCTGACAGGCTCTGAACACAAAGAAGAGAGTCATCAGTAAAACAAGTAAAGTGAGTTTGATTAGAACAGAAATGAAGCAAATCAAAGCTGCAGCTCCACTTCTACCTGAGCAGGTGAGTCCAACAGCTTTACCAGGTGAGCAGGTGGTTCTAGCTGAGCCTGAGCTTCTACAGTCCAGGAGAGCAGACTCTTGGCCTCCACACTGGAACTCTTTGGTCCACACTGGAGCCTCCACTTCTCCATAGAGCGCCCCCTGGAGGACTGAAGGAGCCCCACAGCCAAGCTCCCTACAGACCACCTCTGCATCCTGCAGGTCAAAGTCAGCTTCACACACTGAGGACCACCACTGGTTAGACTGGTGAGTCTTCACCTCCAGTCTGCCTGAACACAGACTGGTCCCATTCACCAGCCTGACAGAGTCTGCAGACAGACAGACAGACAGAGAAAGGGAGAGAGAGAGAATTTAAAAAGAACCATCATTTTCCATTATGTAAACCTTTAAATCATTGACCCTTAAAGCAACGTACAGTTCAGGTCTTGACTCCAGACTGAAGTCAACCAACAATCTGGACCAGAGGCATTGCTAGGCATAAAGCTCTATGGGGGGCAAAGTGCCCCCAGCAGCCCCCCACCCCCACCCCCTCCCACCCCCCACCGCTTTGTGTTTCATTAAAGGAGGTAGAGTGTTGTGCTAATCACTGTGTATAAGATAAGATAATCCTTTATTAGTCCCACATCTGGGAAATTGCGGTGGCAGCAGGCTAAGAAAAATATTCCAGACATCCCTCTCCCCAGCTGTTTTCCAGTTCCTTCTGCAGGATCCCAAGGCGTTCCCAGACCATATGAGATATCTAATCCCTCCAGCCAGTTCTGGGTCTACCTCTACCCTGAGGTCTCCTCCTGTTGGATGTACCTGGAAACCCTCCAACAGAAGGTTCCCAGGAGGCATCACCTTGTCTCTAAGGCTGACCCTCACTACCCATAGTTCATGACCATAGGTGAAAGTTGCAACATGGATTGACTGGTAAATCAAGAGCTTTGCCTTCTGGCTCAGCTCCCTCTTCACCACAATGGTCCGCTACAACATCTGCATTACTGCTGACACTGCACCAATCTGCCTGTTGAACTCCCACCCGTCTGAACTTTTGCTCATCAACAAGACCCCGAGGTACTCAAACTCCTTCACTTGGGGCAGCAACCCTCCCCCACCTGGAGGGAACAATCCACTGTTTTCCAGCAGAGAATCATGGTCTCAGACTTGGAGGTGCTGACTCTCATGATGACTGCTTCACAATCGGCTTCAAACCATACCAGTGCACGCTGAAGATCATGGTCTGATGAAGCCCACAGAACCATATCATCTGCAAAGAGCAGCGATGCACTCCTGATGTTCCTGAACCAGACAGACTCATCACCTTGGCTGCACCTTGAAATCCTGTCCGTGAATATCACAAACAGGATCAGAGACAAGGGGCAACCTCAGTGGAGCCCAACACCGACTGAAAACGTTGGTCAACAACAGTGAGTTTGAAACATAAATATCCACATATGTTGCTGAGCAGATCGCTGTGTCTCAACATCTTCTACTAAATAAGGAGATCAAGTTATGAACTGAGAACATGTCACTGTGACAGAGAAAGAAACAAACTGTAAACATCTCTATCACAGGTTATGTTGCTGATTAACTGCTTACCTGAACAGGTGATTTCCAGGGTGTAGTAATAGTAAACTGATTGTGAACACTCAGTCAGGGCATATCCAGACTCAAAACAGTCATGTGTGATATTTGTTGGGAATTTGTCATCTTTAATGGACTTCTTTCTTCCTGTTGAAACAGCAGAGCCACAGTCCAGCTGTCTACAGACTACAGCTGCTGCCTTTCAGGGTCCAGCGAAAGTCATCCACTGGTCTCCACTCTCCTCGTTTCACCTGCAGTGTACCTGCACAGCGACTGGCTCCTCCCACCAACCTGACAGGCTCTGAACACAAAGAAGAGAGTCATCAGTAAAACAAGTAAAGTGAGTTTGATTAGAACAGAAATGAAGCAAATCAAAGCTGCAGCTCCACTTCTACCTGAGCAGGTGAGTCCAACAGCTTTACCAGGTGAGCAGGTGGTTCTAGCTGAGCCTGAGCTTCTACAGTCCAGGAGAGCAGACTCTTGGCCTCCACACTGGAACTCTTTGGTCCACATTGGAGCCTCCACTTCTCCATAGAGCGCCCCCTGGAGGACTGAAGGAGCCCCGCAGCCAAGCTCCCTACAGACCACCTCTGCATCCTGCAGGTCAAAGTCAGCTTCACACACTGAGGACCACCACTGGTTAGACTGGTGAGTCTTCACCTCCAGTCTGCCTGAACACAGACTGGTCCCATTCACCAGCCTGACAGAGTCTGCAGACAGACAGACAGACAGACATTACATCATGGCTTCAAATGGCCTGTGGGATACCTAGGTACTTGTAGCTGTCCTGTATGTCTGCTATCCTGTCCTCTAGTAACTCCACCCCTACCAGGTTTGTGCACACTGAACTAGAAATCACCTGAACATTTTTCAAAAACAGAGCATAATTTTTCAATATCTGGAAAATACTTAATTACAAAAAAGTCCTTAAAAGTCATGAACACCAAGTCAAAGTCAGGTCTTTTATTCTTTTCAGTCAATCAAGTCTGAATTCCTAAAATTTCTGTCTTAAGTCTGACTTACCTGTTGATTGGTGGTTTCCTTCAGCCCAGAGCCCTGAGGAGAAAATCGGAAAAGAAACATCCATATGAAGCAGCAGCAGTTCAGAGCTCAGTGAAAACACACATCCATTATTCTCAGATATCATAATGATTATTTTCATCATCAGTTAAGCTGTCGCTTATTTTCTTGATTAACCGATTAGCCCATGAAATGTTAAATGAATTGTCATTAAAAAGGGGGATTTACAGTGTCTCTGAGGTCCTGTCTTCAGTTAAATACCAGACGATCAGGAGTTGAACTGAAGACTCTTCACTGTATTTTACTGCTCGAGTTTCCTCTGACTGAAGTTTAGTGACTTTGATTCAGTGTTTTTTCTCTGTGGTTCTGAACCATCCATCATTAAAGCAGAGTCCTACCTGAGCTCCACAGCAGCAGCAGCAGCAGCAGGTGATCCATGTCCAGGTGAACGTCCATCTCTGTTTGTCTGTCCTTGGACCGCTGGACTGGTTGTCTGCTCCTGAGTTAACCAGTTATTTCTATCCTTTATCTCCTCATCAGTCAACTCATTAGAAATTTATCAGAACGGAAGCCAATAATAAACCACGGATTAAAGGGTGAGTTCACAGCTTTTAATGGAGACATTTTACATTTGACTATGTGGAAACAAGTAAAAAAGAACAAGAGTCAAGCTGTATCCCACAGCTAATGACAAAAACAATACGTTTACATCCCCCTGTAGTTCCAAAACTTTGAGCGTGATGTTAACCCCCAAAATAGAAATAGGAGGACTGACAAAATCCACAAATCTTCCATTTTTTATTACTTTTTTCATGTTGCATGTCCCATCGTCCCGTTATCAATCATTTTTGACTAATGACAAAATGGGAGAATGGGAGGTGTTCAGGAGCACAGCTAATTTCTTCACAACCCATCTGACCCATCTGAATCTACAAATGTCAGTGACACAAGAGGAAATGTCAGACGACCTCCAGAGTCAGTCGGATATATAATTCCATCCATTCAATAGATGTTGGGATATTTCAGTCTGGACTCAGGTGGTGGACTAACAGACCCACATGGATCTGTAGAGCTGTTGGTCAAAAATTGGGAGAACTGGATTTTAAAGGGTTAAGTTTAAGAGGCTGTTTGACAGAGTTACAGGAAGTGTCTCATATCGCCTTTATTTAAAAGTGTTTCGCAACTATCAGTCCTCTATATGTGGCTGTGTGCAGTCTGAGGTTGCCATGGTGACAGAAGTATAATGAATAATCTCCCATCAGCTGCTCCAGTGTTTCCTCAGGCTCAGTCCTGTCTCAGAAAACATCACTTGACACAACCTGATGAAGAGATAAAAGATGGAGAGGAAACATGACCACTGATGACGAGAGAGATGACGATACACAGAGTTTCTGTTAAAAAGGTTTAGTCACAACTTTAACTGACATTTTACAAAGTTTATTATAGTTATTACAGACAGTGAACTCACCACAGGCGCTCAGCTGTCCTGCTGTTATTACAGACAGTGAACTAACTAAAGTTGTGGTAGAGATGTAAAACACAGTGGAGTAAGATTGTGTTGCTGAGCTGTATTTTTAAACATTTGTGAGATGACAAATGTTACAGTTATTTTGACTTAACCCAAAAGTTCTGGTTTCACTTCAGCTGTCAATGTCCTTTCAGTTACATGTGTAACTATGGTTCTATGAATTCTGGATAAATGCTGGAGAACTGTGATAAATGGTAATGGTATGACACCAGAAACAATTGGTGCTATAATATTGAAAATATATGTTTTTTAAAAAAGGATTTAGTGTTAAATTACTCTTTAAAAAAATAAATGGATTGCCTGTTAGGTAGCCAGTCATTCAACAAAGAATGGGTGTAGTTATTAGGAGGTTAGCTGATTGTCCAGTCTAAAGATCCCGTTAACGTCCCACACTGATGTTGCAGATCTTGCAGCTGGGGTCTTTCTTAGCGTTGAGGGTGGACAGACTCATGAGCTGGTGGCCGCTGATCTGTGATACAGTTCCTAAAATCAGATCCACCGGCTCCGTGTAGATCACCTCCAGGATGACGTCCTGAGCGTGACAGAAAGACAGAGAGCCGTCGTCCTCCTCGGTGCAGGTCAGGAAGCAGTTGTTGGATCTGTCCAGGGCCGGCAGCCTCCCTTTACAGAAGACGTCTCCTTTGGAGCCATCAGGGGCCAGGACCAGGATCACGTAGTGGTAGGACGTGTACATACAGTAGAAATCCCCAAAGTAGATGTTGGTGTTATGGTTGAAGAGGAGGTCTGCTTGGATCTGTGGAAGAAACACGTGATACAGTATTAGCGCTTCTACTTCTACTCATAGTAGTCTAACGCCTTGTTTCCTTAGAGGTTTATTTTGTGTTTGTAAAAGCTGCTCCACAGCTCTTCATCTGGTCAGTTTCACTTTCGACAGTTTAACATTTAATTGGCTTTTTGTGGTTTTACATTTTTGGACATAGACCAGACAATCAGGAGAATAATTGGTAGATAATTTGTTAATGAAAATAATTATTATTTGCAGCCCTGAAGAAATATGTGACAGAGACTTAAAAATCCATTAAAATGTCACCATCATCTCATCACCTGTCCACGGCTGTACCTGGAAGCGGTAGGGTCCATATGGGGAGTCCTGGGGGGTTTTCCTGTGTTGAACTCTGTGTTGCAGCTGAAGAAGATCCCCTCCAGTTTGCTGCTGATGGGCGACCCGTGGCTCCCGCTGTTGTCTTTAACTGCCGGCAGCATTCGGCGGCACTGAGCGTCTCTGGAACGATAAGAGGGGCTGTTCACAGCACACACAGGGTTAAAACACACCTGCAAGGGGCAGAGGGTGGACGTCAGCCGTCACTGAAGCAGGAAACACACACCTGGCTTGTTGGAAGTACTCCCTCTGCTGGTTCCTGTAGAAGACGGTGAACGGCAGCATCCTGCCGGCGATGGCCTCGGCTTTCTGCAGCAGCTGGTTCAGGTGGGCGGTGGAGTAATCTGCAGACATGTGATCAGTAATGTTTAATGTGTTAGTTAGATGTGAAATTTGAATCCATTCAGTTTTTTGTGTTAATATTGATAATCAGTTTTTGGTCCAGATGTCCTGCAGCAGATGATCAGTGATCTCCCTAATGAATTAGAGATTATTAACTTTTAATGTTTCCATTACATTATTTCCATGACCAGGGCGTCTGCGAGATGAAGTATTGTGACACCACAAAGAAAATTTAAAGTCAGATTCTTTCATGAATTATCATTTAGAACATGAAACATGAAACACATGCAGTCAGAGAAAAGAGTTGATGGTAAATCTGTAGATGAGACGTTAACAGCAAACCAAACTCCTCTCCTTCATTCAGAGAAAACTGAGGCAGTGGGTGGTGGGTGGGTGGTGACGGGCTCATGGACTGAGAGCTGAGTCCTCTGTCCAACCTGCAGTGCAGAACTCGATGATCTCGCTCCACTGAGAAACGCTGTAGTCTCCGTCTGGCTGTTTGGCGGCCGTCTGGACGGCCACCGTGTACTCTGTACGAGGACTCAGGAACCAATGGCCTCTCACCGTCATCGGCAGGGGAACCGCCTTCGCCACCAGCTTCGTTGGTACATCCTGAAAGACAAAGACGTAGAATGTGGAGGACAGGCAGAGGAAGAGTATTCACTTTAGATGCTTAAAACCAGAGATTGGACAAAGTTCAGAAGGTGATCACAGTGTATGATCAGACCACCGGCACCAACCTTGTGTTTGAACTTGTTCTCCTTCTTGTTTTCCTTTTTGTTGAGGTCGATGAAGTAGTGTGTGATCCTCTCTCGGCCTCTGCTGTCCATGTCCCAGCTGATCTTGAATGAATCACAAGTGATGTTACTGATCTGGATCTGCTGAGGAACTGGCAGGTCATCCACATCCCCGATGCCGCTGTCCGCAGACTCTGTGCCTGGAAATCACACTCAGTTTAGATTCCCTTCACGTGAAGGGTAGCCCGATCCCCTGCTACATCAAAAATTGACAGATGAGTCAAGCAGACCGCAACAAATTTTTTGAATGTGAAATCACTGCAGTCAAAGATCCAGCAACAGCTCAGTGTCAGAAACTTGTTTATCCTGAGGCTCACTGATGATGTAAGGAGATCATGTCGAACAGCAGTGTGGTGCTACTGATTCTGCTGTTAAAGCAGAGAGGGATTAACCCATTAAAGTTCAGAGTACACTGACCCCAACTCAAATTCCACATCGGATCCATGTCACATACCATCAAGGCAAAGAGCCTGAATGAAGACCATGAGATACAGTTGCATGTTTGACCTTTTCACCCATTTCATTCGTTATTTATTTTTTCAGTCAGATCATTCTCAGTATTTACAGCCTGACGTTTACAAGTTGCCTTTTGGACCTCTGTTCATCACCTTGATTCTCTCCATACTTGCCTCTAGTTTTTTAGGAAACTATGAGGAAAGGAATTCTACCACAGTAACATGATGTAGAGGTTTCAGGCTGATTTAATGTGAATCCACCAGAGACAGATTTCTCTGTATCTGAGTCTCTGTTTGTTCCTCTGAATTCACCTCCTCTCTCTCTCTCTCTCTCTCTCTCTCTTTGTCTCTTCATCCCTCCTTCCTTGGATTCTGCATCTTTTTAGAGTCAGAGGACAAAAGGCCTCAGTCAGAGCTTCAGGCCGAACAAGGAGCCTGTTGAAGAGGGGAGGTGATCGAGGACAGAGAGGCTCAGCCTGGTTCCTGCAACAGCCTTTTTACCACTGGAGGTAAATTTTGTCCGTTGACCTGGTCAAAGGTCAAAGTCAAAGGTCACTGGTAATTCTAGTTTATTTTGACAATTTTTTTCAAATATTCCAAATTTCTTTGCAGCAGACACCTGCTTACCTCTGTTAAAGTAGTAACTCGTTATTTTATTTATGTGCTGAACACAAAAAAGACTGAAACAGCAGAAACAGAGAGTTCCTTCTGACCCTCCTTCCTCCTCCTCCTCCTCTCTCCATCTTGTCAGTGAATGGAGGAGGTGAAGCATCTATTCATTTACCATGGGAAGCTAATTAGCCACAGTCATCTGCTGCGACTCTGGAGATTCACCAGAGTGGATCTGCTGCCAGAGTTCAGTCCACAAAGGAGAGCAGGAAAACAGTTCACTGTTCTGCTCCTGTGACTCATCAGCATCATTCATTTAATTAAATTTAAATAACTCCAGGACAGAAAAAGAAAACTTTATATTTAATATCCAACAGAAATTTAACATCTAGATTATTAAAATGTTTGTCCAGGCTGTATCAGTAACCATAGAGAAAACTGAACGATGCTTCATTTCCAGATTAATGAACTTTAACATGATGTGCATGAACATGATGAACACATTATTATAATTGATATTATCAAACAGCCCCTGATGATTTGGATACTCAAAGTTGTGTCTACAGAATATATTCAAGGTTTAAACTTTTCTACATTAAAATGTCTAAAAACAAATAGACCTATGTGATATATGTTGTTGAATTGTGTTCTTACATTGTTCCAAATGTTTCCCAGCAATTTCCAAAACTCAAGGTAACAGTCTGTTTCATTTCTTTTCAACTGTTAATTACAAGCATAACTGCAATAACGGCAGTGGTGGTGATGACATTAACTGGTTTGGTCCAGTATTCTTTACTGGATGAAATAAGGACATAATATTCTTCCTAATGACCACAGTATATCTACAGGAATGAATCTATTTGTTAAAAACAAAAGTGCTGCTCATGCAGACTCTTCAAATTAAAAGCCCTTCTCAAGAGTACAAGTAACTTAAAACTCCCTGCAGTGCTGCTGGGCCAGCTCAGGGTTGATGACTTCCTGTTTACCTGAGAGACGGGAACTTTCTTCCTTTGGTGCAGCTTCGTTCTGCTCCATTAGAGTCATTTACATCCATATTCAAACCAGAGCAGCCAAACATCAATCTGTCCGCTGCATTTACATGAAGTCACCAAACTGCATGTGGTTAGATCCTGTTTACTCTCACATGTTGTGGTTAACATGTTAGTGTAAAGGTGACACACTGAGAGTATTTTTAACTCACACACTGATGGAGTTAGATCACTGCAGTTCTCTGTTTCCTGCTTTAGGATATGTGCTGGTCATGACTGACAATGTGACACTGTCACCGACCATTTCATGGTCATGTTTCCATCTCTGAACTTACAGATGAGTTTAAACCAGAATCCACTGAGCTTGGAAAGCAGAGGAAACTTTTGGAAACCAGCAAAGGCCGACATGAACTGAAATGAAGTGATGGATAGATGATATTCTTCAGGTAGCAGGAGAGGAGGGTCTAAACTGTGAGACCTCTGTCTGTACGAGACTGATGTCAAAGTTTCCTCTTCAGACTAGTTGAGTTCTTGGAGGTCTGACACTGACAGGATTCATCAGAACAACAGAACCAGCAGAGCGACTCGCTTCCTCTTCGCTCTGGTTCCCCTGAACACCTCAGTCTCCAAATCACTGCTCCAGCTGTTCAACAACAGTGACATGTGACATTTTGGCCCAAACATTTCCTGCAGGTCTATATTCTCTTTGTTGACTGTTTAAACCTTGGAGCAGGTTGAAGAAATCGTATTTCTGAGCTCATTACTTCTGTTGAGCTTAAAATCTGTAGTAAGCTTAAACCCAACTTTAAAGCTAACCTTAACTTAAAGCTGACTAAACCTAAAGCTAAACTTAACCTTCACCCATAGCCTAACCCGACTCTTAAACATGAAGATAACCTCACTCCAACTGTAACATTAACCAGAACCTAATCTAAACCTAAACCTTAAACCAAGATTTCACTCTGAAATTCAATGTTTTGTGTTATGAGGATTTGTTTTTTGTCCCCACACAGTGTCTGTTTAAACAGACTGATGTCCCCACAACATAAGTAATACAAGTACACACACACACTGACCTTCCCGGTCACATAGCTGCAGACTCTTCAGCTCCACAGTTGGATGGTTCATGCTGCTGTGAAGAGGCTCCATCATGTTCATATCCACAAAGACCAAAACACAGATGAAGTCAGAGTGAGACGTTGACGAAAGAAAAACTCAGAAACAAGATGAAAATCATGGGTTTGAGTGTTCTGCTGGTTTTCATTCAGAGTGCTGCCTCCTGTCTGACTGCAGCTCGCTTTACCTCTCTCTCTCTCTCTCTCTCTCTCTCTCTCTCTCTGTTTCAGTGACGTGATTGGATGATCAAGGAGAGAGAGACAGAGGGAGATGAAGAGGTGAACAGACATTTTCCATTTTCTAAGGATTTAAGGATGTTCATGAAAAAATGTTGAGATCTCAAGTACATCTTGTGAGATCTTGGGAAACTTACTTAGAAAAGTGCATCTTTTTTTCCCCAACCTTCAGATATATGCCCTCTCTCTCTAAGTTTCACACACACAAATGTATAAATGTACAAGAATAAAAAGAATGATCTTTAAATTATCTTTATTTGTGTCTATTGAGAGCCAATGGGAGAACATAAAACATAATATTTGTAACCATAAAGATCTTTGTTTGTTGTTTTTCCAGAGCTTCGGAGGAAATCATCATATCCACAAGAGAAACAGTTTCAGGTTCAAATCCAAAACATATTTTCATTGTTCTCAGAAGAAACAAGCAGTGAACACAATGACATTTGTAAAATCATCATAAAATTATCCATTTTAGCTGCTTTAGAGAAGCAACAGACAACCCAACAGAAATCTGCCCCCACCCCCACCCCCCCATGCCAGAGCCAAACACTTCATTTAATGACATCCATCAGAGGCTTGTGCAGTCTCTGTGCTCTCCAGCTGCTTTGTAGTTTCAAATTTAGTGTTTTTGTGGCTTTTCTGCCATAAAACAACAAAATGAGTTTCACATCAGAGACTGAGCAGAGTGACGGCATCATCTGTGGATTAAAACACAGTGAGGAGGAGGAGGAGGAGGAGGAGGATTACAGGCCCGACTGAGAAGTGAATTAAATGAGCGCTTACATAAGGAGATTAACTCCAGTCCAACCAGATCATTAAGCACATTCACTTGTACTTCTATACTAGTGAGGACCCTCACTGACATAACGGCTTCTAAACTTTAAGGTCGAGGACACTGTTCATTGTGGCTCCTGGTTTTGATTTGATCTCTGTCTTCTGACGAAAACATATTTTACTTCTGTCTTTTGATTTTCCTTAGTTCTAGTCAACAAAAGCTGAAGGTGTCTAAGTTTAAATCAGTGAAATTTCTGGTCTCATTTTCATTGCGCATTTTTAATTTCTGTCCTCTGAGCGTTTTGACATTAAGATGCTTTTAATGGCAACAGGTCAAACAGATAAATCAGCTCCTGAACCAGAGATATTATTGGCTGAATAATCAGGAGCAGCCGGTCCTCTGTGAAACATCATCGTTCTGATATAAACTGATCAGCCCCAACATTAAACCACTGACAGGTGAATAACACAGCATCTGTAGGATGATCCATGGAGACCTGACTCTGCAACCCACAGGACTGGAAGGATCCACTGCCAATGTCCCACTGTCAGACACCACAGGACACCCTCAGAGGTCCTGTGTCCATGTGTCCATGCTCCAATGAGTCAGAGCTGTTTTGGTGGTGCAAGGGGGACTTACTCGATATTAGAAAGGTCCCACAGATGCTGCATCAGATTGGTATCTGGAGGAGTTTGGAGTTCAGGTCAGCACCTTGAGCTCTTTGTCGTGTTCCTTGAGACATGTCTGAGCAGGTTTGGCGGCGTAGTGGGTTTGTCTTCCTGCTGGAGGAAGGTTTAGGGGAAGGAATGTTTAGGTAGGTGGTGAATGTCACAGTAACATCCAGATGAATGAAGGAGCCGAGGTTTCCCAGCAGAACACTGGACTGTAACCAGATGATCAATGTTATTCACTTCACCTGTCAGTGGTTTAATGTTGGAGCTGATTAAAGTTTATGGACAAATATAAATGAAACTAAAAGTATAGACTATATGTGACCTGTGACCTTTTGATTCAATGTGGAGTTCAGAACAAAGCATTGATGAAATCTGGTCTTAATCTTGTCCATCAGCTTCTGACAGCATCGCTCTTAAAACCACATGAGTACAAACTGGTGTTCGAAGGAACTCTCCAGCAGCTGATGTTATCACATCTGTCACACCGACAGAAACCACAGTGATCTGACATCGATCACCCACAGAGACCAACACCCAGCAGCTGAAAGAGGGCGGATAAAAACAAACTCTGGTTGATTTACATTAAGATTTCTTTCATATTCTCATTCAGAACTGTGATTAAACAAAGGCTGTGAAGAATAGAACGTTTAGTAAATATGCAACAGATGAAATAAACTGTTTTAAATTGAGACAGTGCACTGATAAAACAGCAGTTAATGTTTGTATATTCACACCTTTACAGAAAACAGGAGTCACATGATGAAGCTGCTTCCTGTCAGAGAGGATGTACTGATGATTATGACTACGGTTAACAGAGGAGGACATAGCAGCAGTCAGAGGACAGACGGAAACAGAGACCTAGACTGAGACGGACGTTCACCTGGACATGGATCACCTGCTGCTGCTGCTGCTGCTGTGGAGCTCAGGTAGGACTCTGCTTTAATGATGGATGGTTCAGAACCACAGAGAAAAAACACTGAATCAAAGTCACTAAACTTCACAGGTTAAACCAACTTCACACTTACTTTTATAAACATTATACACTATATTATATACACTGACAATAATGATCAGTAATAATCAATAGTCAAGAACATAAATCTACTTCTGCTACTGCTGTTTATTAATATTTTTAGAATGAGCAGAGGTAAAGACTTTGACTGGGATTAATCACAGGCTCATGAAAAAAGAAAAAAAGAAAATGGAGTGGAAGGTGCTGCAGTTGATCCAGGTTGCGTTGGATGTTGATCTATTGTTATTTAAAGTGTGTGACTCGGCGTGTTGGTGTGTGTGTGGGACACAGGGCCATTTTTTTTTATTGATGGTGGCCATGTTTTTTGACCAATCTAACCCATTTATAATAGACTCATGTATGTCAGCACTCTAAAGTCATATCAATAATTTCTATTGTATAATAATGATTAATTTAAACCAATGACCTAAACATAAACCCAAGCCTTCCAGTGTTTTTTCTTTTTTGGCTTTTAATTACAGTGCCACCATCAGGCCGACTGGACCCATGTTTCTTAGGAAGCATTTCTTTCCAGCTCATGTTAATTTGAGCCACGGCCCAAAAAATAAAAAAATAAATAAACCAGCAAAACTCAATAGGGTCTCTATCCCTTCAGGGTTTGAACATCACAATGAAAAATAACAACAGCTGCAGATCAAGACAAAAACTCCACTGCAAACTCCACTCCAACTACCACCACGAACTTAAAAGGTCAAAGATAAGTTTAAGACCATATACTGAGCTAAATATGTATATTTCTCAGTGCGTTTGTCTAACCTGTCTGATCGTCTGACTGCTCCTGTTTCTGTTTTTAGTGACAGTGGTGTGTTCACAGATCTCAGATGTTAACCTCATGTTTCTTTTCTGGTTTTCTTCTCAGGACTCAGCGCCAAAGGAAACCATGACTCAACAGGTAAACAGAGAACAAGATAAATCAGTTTATTGAATGCTGCACCGAGGTCAAGAGGAACCAGAGTCCAAATCTGTTCTGACATAATTCACCACTACAGCAGAGGTTCAAAGCTGAATGTAAACCAGCTGACACCTGTATGAAATCTGTTTCTGTTAACAAACGTCACATGTGAGTACACTCTCAGTCCTCTGTGTTTGGTTGTTTATTGTATTCCACCGTCCTCTGTTTTTCTTGCAGGTCCTCAGTGTAAACCCACAGTTAAGGCTGACATCATGCTGTTGGTGGACGACTCCTGGACTATCAACGATACAGACTTTAAAACAATCCGTTCTTTTATCACTGACACAGTCAGTGTCTTCAACATTGGCCCAGACAGAGTCCAGATTGGTAATACTTTAACTCATACTACTCATATCTCAGTAGTATTACTGCTACTGCATCTTTATAAAGTACTAGTAGTGGGCCTAGTCAAGTCTTTACAGCACAATGTGAAAGTATTCAAATACAAGTACAGGTCCTGCATTCTTACTACAAACTGTAAGACTCGAAGTTGTGTGTTATATTTGACTCCTCTCTGGAGTTCTCTCTTCATATTGAGTAACTTCTGCAGTCTTGTTATTTCCAGTTAAAAACATCTGGGGAGCATATTACTCCTGTACTGTCCTCCCTTCATTAGCTCTACACAGTAAAACCTCTGAGTACATTTCAGAATTGTAACTTAAAGTCGATGTGGTCAGTAAATCAGGTCAGTGTTTACTTTGCCCCAAAACTTAATTTTCCTCTTTATGTTTGAAGATTTGAACAGGGACAGGACAGCCTGAAACTGTGAGACAGTGATGATGACAGCAAGACATGATGATGATAATAATAATAATAATAATAATAATAACAGTGGATCAATGTGTTATCTGTGTTTTCTGCTGGTCTGAGTCAGTACAATGGAGACTCAGAGGCTGATTGGGACCTCAACACCCATCAAACCAGAGAATCCCTGCTGAGGGCCATCGCCAACCTGCCACACAAAGGAGGAGAGTGCATGCCAGGTGATTTACCTGCATGTTGTTCAGTCCAGATGGATCTGGCCCAGAAATAGGAGCAAAAAATATTTACTCTCTGTCTTTAGGTCCATCAGTGGAGTGAACTGAAGCTGTTGGTCTGAATGAAGGAAGGTTTCCCAGCACAACACTGGACTAGAACCAGATGTTCAATGCTTTTTAGAAAATTTTCATAACTTTACAAAATCTGATACTATAAGTATTTAATTTTGTTTCCAGCACTTCTATCACATTCTGCCCAGTTTCCTTGATAAGAAGTTGTTCTCTCTTGCACTAACATAAGTACTTTATTGATTCCCTGTATATGAACTAAACAGTTACACAGTGATGTCTGCGCTGGAATATAAAGTGTTGCCCACTGATAATGATCATAATGATGCAAAGCAGCTCACAACAGAATATGAAGCTCTCTGACTGGATGTTTTTTCAGTTTTTATGTTCACAGGCTTCTTGTATGTTAAACTTTTATCAAAGAACAAGATATTTTCTAACACAGTTGTTAGAAACTGCATCAACTCCTCAAATTCACACTTCATTTGATGTCTCTTTATTACTGTCACACAGAATGGGTTCTGGACCACAACCTCCAATACAACTTTAAACCCCATGTGGGAATGCGTGCAGACTCCCAAAAAATTGCCATCCTGATCACCGGTGAAGAGTTCTTGGGCAACATGCACCTCCCCTTGCAGAACCTGAAAGATGCTGGCATTGAGGTCTACGCTATAGGTGACTGACTTTGTCAGTTTGAATAGTGAGAAAACAGAACAGGCTCAGAAAGACTGAGCTCTGAAATCCTCTGAAAAAACAAAAGAATTAAGTGACATTCATTGTTGAACTTCATGTTTGTCACAATGAAAGCTTTAGCTAATTTAACCCTGTGAGGAATTCAAAGTACTACATTTGTGGTTTACATCAGTTACTGCGATGTTATGAAATGTTTCAGGTCTTTGAAAGTTGATTTTAACGATGGACTTACTGAACTAAAACCAGGATACTGCTCTCAGAGTCAAGCTAAAAACATGGGATATGCTTTAGCAGATAGTCAGCAGGAATGTAAAGGACATGATTTCTAATTCATGGGATAAAAAATGTCAGTCAAGGTTTAGTTTAGGCTTCAGGAAAATGCCATTTTGTACCTTTGCTAATCAAATAGTTCATTTTCAGAGACAGTATTAACACCACATTTTTCTTTCAGGTGTGAAGGATGCAGATGAGACTGAGCTGAGGTTTGTTGCCTCAGATCCCAAAGACGTTCACATGTTCTATGTCAAGGAATTCTCATTACTCAAGGACATCGTCAACAACGTCACCACCAACCTCTGTAACAGTGCTGATAGTTTAGGTAGGTAAAGGGTCTATCATCATCATACAGCTGTACATCAAACTGACCCTCTGGTATCAGAGTCAATCACAAAATATCAAGGTTTTAAAACCTGCGATTACACTTTCAATTCTAACAGTCAGATATAGAGTTGATGTCTTATCGCTGGGAAGTACTAAACATGTCTTCATTTAGCAAAGACTTAATCTTGATGATGGAGATGTCTTGGAATATTTTGTTGTAAGAAATTTCAACATCACTTAAAAAGAAATATATTATTTAACTCCAGACTCTGCAGACTCTGTCAGGCTGGTGAATGGGACCAGTCTGTGTTCAGGCAGACTGGAGGTGAAGACTCACCAGTCTAACCAGTGGTGGTCCTCAGTGTGTGAAGCTGACTTTGACCTGCAGGATGCAGAGGTGGTCTGTAGAGAGCTTGGCTGTGGGGCTCCTTCAGTCCTCCAGGGGGCGCTCTATGGAGAAGTGGAGGCTCCAATGTGGACCAAAGAGTTCCAGTGTGGAGGCCAAGAGTCTGCTCTCCTGGACTGTAGAAGCTCAGGCTCAGCTAGAACCACCTGCTCACCTGGTAAAGCTATTGGACTCACCTGCTCAGGTAGAAGTGGAGCTGCAGCTTTGATTTGCTTCATTTCTGTTCTGATCAAACTCACTTTACTTGTTTTACTGATGACTCTCTTCTTTGTGTTCAGAGCCTGTCAGGTTGGTGGGAGGAGCCAGTCGCTGTGCAGGTACACTGCAGGTGAAACGAGGAGAGTGGAGACCAGTGGCTGACTCTGACTGGACCCTGAAGGCAGCAGCTGTAGTCTGTAGAGAGCTGAACTGTGGCTCTGCTGTTTCAACAGGAAAGGAATCCATTGATGGGTCTGTGTGGTGGATCAGCTCTGACTGTGTTTTATCTGGATATACCCTGAGGGAGTGTTCATCATCACGTTCCTCCTC
This sequence comes from Lates calcarifer, assembly GCF_001640805.2. Classification (NCBI taxonomy): domain Eukaryota; kingdom Metazoa; phylum Chordata; class Actinopteri; family Centropomidae; genus Lates; species Lates calcarifer. The sequence goes on from NW_026115281.1 coordinate 72,627, forward strand.
CTCCATCCTGGAAATCACCTGTTCAGGTAAGTCCATCAGTGACATCACCTGTGACATGTTCTCAGTTCATAACTTGATCTCCTTATTTGGTAGAAGATGCTGAGTCACAGCGATCTGCTCAGCAACATACATGTGAAAAAGGAAGTACATCCTCTGTGAATTCTATGGTTTTACGTATCACAATATAATAAAAAAAAATCATCTGGTCTTTAGCAGGTCTTACAATTAGGTAAATACAACCTCAGATGAACAACAACACATGACATATTACACCATGTTGTCATTTATTTAATAAAAACTAGGCCAAAATGCAGAAACAGTGTGTGAAAAACTACACCCTTACTGCTTCCATAGGAATTCAGAGGGTAAGTAGCAGCCAGGTGCTGCAGACAGTGTGACCACCTCTATAATCAACAACGTCTCTGTAACAGTGCTGATAGTTTAGGTAGGTAAAGGGTCATCATCATCCTCAGTCATGTTCAAACTGACCCTCTGGTATCAGAGTCAATCACAAAATATCAAGGTTTTAAAACCTGCGATTACACTTTCAATTCTAACAGTCAGATATAGAGTTGATGTCTTATCGCTGGGAAGTACTAAAACATGTCTTCATTTAGCAAAGACTTAATCTTGATGATGGAGATGTCTTGGAATATTTTGTTGTAAGAGAAATTTCAACATCACTTAAAAAGAAATATATTATTTAACTCCCAGACTCTGCAGACTCTGTCAGGCTGGTGAATGGGACCAGTCTGTGTTCAGGCAGACTGGAGGTGAAGACTCACCAGTCTAACCAGTGGTGGTCCTCAGTGTGTGAAGCTGACTTTGACCTGCAGGATGCAGAGGTGGTCTGTAGAGAGCTTGGCTGTGGGGCTCCTTCAGTCCTCCAGGGGGCGCTCTATGGAGAAGTGGAGGCTCCAATGTGGACCAAAGAGTTCCAGTGTGGAGGCCAAGAGTCTGCTCTCCTGGACTGTAGAAGCTCAGGCTCAGCTAGAACCACCTGCTCACCTGGTAAAGCTGTTGGACTCACCTGCTCAGGTAGAAGTGGAGCTGCAGCTTTGATTTGCTTCATTTCTGTTCTGATCAAACTCACTTTACTTGTTTTACTGATGACTCTCTTCTTTGTGTTCAGAGCCTGTCAGGTTGGTGGGAGGAGCCAGTCGCTGTGCAGGTACACTGCAGGTGAAACGAGGAGAGTGGAGACCAGTGGCTGACTCTGACTGGACCCTGAAGGCAGCAGCTGTAGTCTGTAGACAGCTGGACTGTGGCTCTGCTGTTTCAACAGGAAAGGAATCCATTGATGGGTCTGTGTGGTGGATCAGCTTTGACTGTGTTCAGTCTGGATCTACCCTGAGGGAGTGTTCATCATCAAGTTATTCATCCTCCATCCTGGAAGTCATCTGCTCAGGTAAGTCCATCAGTGATTAATATTTCTGAACTGCCAGTGTAGGACAACAGTGTCCTAAATGTTAGAGATGTTAGCTTGTTTCTGGAGGGTCACTGCTTGAAAAATGTGAGAATCTGCTGCTTTAAGTGACCTGCTGTGGTTCACTCACACCCACTTTACAAACAATAACTAAATCAGTTCAGCACCACCCACAGCTCCCCACAGGAAGGAGGTGTCAGAGTTTAGTTGCCCCAGCTGTAGCTGATCTACCCCAGTGTGACAGACAGCTTTCCACAGCAGGAGGTTCAGCCAATCATCTCTCTGTTTACAGACCTGCTGGTTCAGCCAGTCATCTCACTGTCCTCCTCCATGGACGGGGTCTCCAAGGCCCAGCAGCAGGGGTATTCAGGTGTGTTCAGGGGCTTCAACTTCACCATCAGCTGCTCCATCCAGCCACAGTACCCAGGAGGCTTCTTCCAGCTCACCTTCACCTCCTCCAACACAACGCACAACTACACCCTGTCAGCTGTCAATCACTCCGCCCACTTCCTGTTTCCTGCTGCAGAGCCCGCCCACCAAGGAGACTACACCTGTGTTTATCACGTCTACGTGTTTTCTCATAACTTCTCCTCTGAGAGCCGCCGGCTGTCCCTCACTGTCTCAGGTGAGCTGAAGCACAGAGTCCAGCTCAGACACCAGGTCCGACACATGGAATTATGGGACCTGAAGTAAAATTAGATGAGTCCAATTTAAAGATGTTTATTGATGTTATTAAGAAATAAATAACATTTAATTCAGGCTTTAATTCATTCCTTCAAACCAGCTTTATATAAATGTGTCTGTCCAACATCATCAGTAAACAGATCAGACGACCTCATTCTCTAAGAACTGAATCAAACAGCTACATGTTAAAATCACTTCAGAGACTTTGGAGGATTCAGCGTCACTGAAGTTTCTGTTTAATGGGAGCTGTTGTACTCATGATGTCATGTGATCTAATGTGACGACTGAATGTGTTTCATCAGATCTAACAGCTCTTATCATCAGACTGGTTGTCCTGCCGCTGAGTCTGCTGTCGGTGAACGCTGTCATCTATTTCATCTGGAAGGTACCGATCATCTTTGTTGACCAGAGGACTGTCTGACATGAAGCACTCAGCTTGTGTATGTTGAACTGAAGACATGATGAAGCTGTAACTCAGATCTGTGTGCTGCCATGTCTCTCCAGGCCACCAGGGGGCAGAAGCCAGGCCCACAGGAGAACATGGAGCTGGATGTTATCTGTCCAGAGCTGAAGGAGTCCAGGCAGCAGAGTAGGATCAGTGCAGAGTAAAAACCTAACTCAGATCAGTATTTGCTGTGACGTCCTTTTTCTTTGATCCAGTTCCAGGTCTCCTCGGTTCACCTGCTCACAGGTATCCAGGTACTTGGCAGGTAGATCGCTCCAACATCTGAGAGAACAGTTCTTCTGTGGATTTAAACGTGAAAATATCTGTTCTCTTACCTTCAGTGCTGATGTGGATCTGTCTGAAAATACAAGAATATTAAGATTTAAAAATTGTTTAGTTTGGAAATTCTAATGGGAGAGATAGTTATTACTTCTTCTTACTTCATAATAGACATTTTTATCTCAATATTCCTCTTTTCATAAGTCCGTTTTTATTTCATAATATCAATCAAATAACATTTAAACATAATGACTTTTAACAATTTCTGTTTTATTTTTTGTTTGGTCATTTATATTTTAATCGAATTATTGATATGATTTTTAAAAATTCCATTACAGCTTTTTTTCTCATGTAATTTTGATCATTTTGGGTTCCATATTTACCTCCACTTTAAGTCAATAAAGAAATTAAAGAAATAATTTTAACTATGTGAGTTTTTCCTGAGAGAATATAATGAAATCTATAAATATCAAGCTTTAAACCTGTTCATGTCACAGCAGAACATTTCTGTAAGGAGGTTTTATATAATGTTATTTTCTTTAATGTTCTTTATGTGGTTTAACCAACATGCTGAGGCTCAGTCTCAGTGAACCCGCCGTATGTTTACACAGGTGCAGTGCGACACCTGGCGGCCACATTTGGCGGCTTTTCCTCCTCCACAGTCAACATGGAGCCGCTGCTGCTGCAGAGTGAATCTGTTATTAAAATATCTCATGTAAGTTCCACACATGTCGAATTAATGTCCTGTCATAAAGTGAAATAATGTGCAGACTGGTCCTGATACGATACTGGAGAACTATGGGAGCTAACTGTCTGATTTAACACCGTACACCAGCTCTGCTGACCTGTGTTCTGACTGCAGTTAGCTAACTAGTACCAATCAACTAGTTGACTCACTTTTCACGTAGACTTCACACAGACCCGCCGAAATCAAAAGCAGTATATGTAGGTATGTTTTTAACAGAAGATGTTTGTGGATGTTCAGTCATTTATTTTATTTTTCACGTTCTTCCAACAATTGAAGGTTTTTACGATGAAGTTCTGCAGCCGCAGGTTTTTTCTCTCTTTGCCTTTAATGAACATCCTGCCATTTATTAGAAGCAGATGACAGGGTGGGTGGTATCATTAGGATTGATCAATATTACCACTCTTATCATTACTAGTTCCATCCAATACTCTCTGTCTGGAGTCCAGGCTGTGGTCTGTCTGCTGCCACCTGCTGGAATAAAGCAGCACTGCAGGTGTGTGGACGTCACTCTACATTAAAACTGATGAAATAATTGAGAGTGGGAGCTGAGAGGAACAGGAGACTGATCACATTTCTGCTTCTCCCAACAGACTGAAGACTCAGGTCGAGGCCAGAACAGTCAGAGGAAAAGTCTTCAAGCAACAAACTCAAAGTTCTTCAGCAACATATTCATGTGGTCAGTTTGATGTATGGACATGATAATACTATTTTTTTAGAGCTTTTGTCAGTGTTGGACTTTAGTTTGTTGTGTTGTGATAACGCCTGGGGTCCTCTTGGGGTCTGATCTGGTACTAACCTGTATCTCTGTTTCCTCTTCAGACAGCTGATTAGCATGATCTGTAAACACCTGTGGCTCTCAGTGTGTTCAGCATCACCTGAGTCCTGGCTGCTGCTCTCTCTTTCCACCTCTCTGCACAGACTCCTCACATCCTGGTCTGGTTTGCTTGTTTTAGTTTATCTTACTGTTTTGCCTTGCACCAGTTAACCCCCACACCCATGTCTTTCACACATCACACACCATCCGACTCTACTGATCTCCACACCCCATGCTGTAAATATTGAATTTGGCTCTTTGATTAGGTTTATTTTGTTGGATCTGTATCTCTGATGGGACACACGGTGTACAAACCACTGAGTCAACTGTTGTCTGGTGATAAAGTCAACAGGTGTAAGAATCACCTGACAGTGGGTCGACAGCGGAGTCAGAACGAGGACAACTGATACCAGCAGAAAGAGAACTGACGGTTTATTTCATTAGGATTTTCACCTCATGGTTTGTTACAGTTAGTTGAGTATTTTACATCTACACTGATCAGCCCCAACATTAAGCCAATGACAGGTGAAGTGAATAACACTGATCATCTCTGACATTTGAACTTTGTGAAGCCCATAGGTAACCAGACTTTCAGGCTGCTCCACATTCAGAAACTGGATCTCATTATTAATTAACCAGTGGTTCTGCAGGCCTGCTGAAACTAATAATAATGAGTTCAGCTGACAGTCATACACTCACTCACACTCACTCATTCACATTTCGTGCTGGTGGATCTTAGCCAGGTTGAAAGTAGAGCTTCAAAATACAAAAAAGCCCCACTGTTCCTGTTGATCACCTCAAAAATTCCTTTAGGTATGCTTGATGGGAGTGTTTCCAGGAGGCTGGTGGGAATGTTGTTTCATGTGGTGAAGATGGCTTCATGAAGGGCATCCACGGTCTGGAACTGACGTCCATTTTTGTAAACTTCCCTTGTCATCCATCCCCAAAAGTTCTCAGTGGGATTTAGATCAGGGGATCAGGGTCCAAAAGAGCCTGGAAGAAGTCCTTCGTCAGGTGGGCGTTGTGAATTGCAGCATTGTCCTGTTGAAAGATCCAGTCATCACCGCACAGACGATGGCCGTCAGTCAAGAGGGATGCCCACTGCAACATCTCTGCATAGCCAGCCGCGGTTTGGTGCCCCTGCACAACCTGAAGCTCCATAGTTCCATTGAAGGAAAAAGCACCTCAGATCTCCTTGTGGTGCCAGTAATGGTGGAAGCCATCAGGACTTTTTCAGGATTTTTTTTGCCATCAGAGAATAAAACTTTCGTTCACATTTTGAAGCTCTACTTACAACCTGGTTATGATCCACCAGCACGAAATGTGAATACTTGTAATTTTTTCCCCAGTCTTAAGATTTGTTCAGGAGTGTATGTCAGTGTAGGATCAAAAATTAGATTCTTATTGTGCATGTACTCTATTTTACTGCTGTAACTTAGAGTCCAGTGATACTTATTAAGTTGTTTGTATGAGTATGTTCAAACATTGAATTATTTCTAGTGTGATTGATACATTGAGAAAAGAATTATTAACAAATGGTACAAATTAAGTTTGAGATTCTTAAATTTACAATCATCCCTCACTACAGGGCTGAAGAAGGAAACAGAATCTTCAGTCTCATGTTACAGTGAAGTTAAACACCTTTGAACCACGGACAGGATCTACTTCAGGTTTTGGAGTGACAGATGAACTGGGTGTGTCAGTCAATAGTTAGGATGACATATCATTGATAATATTCATCTGTTGGTATTGGACTGTTTGTTTTGAACTAATAACACTCTCAAACTGTTCCATTGAAATGTGTATTTACTTGATGTGTATTTGTAGATGGTCAGAGAGGTGTGACATCACTGAGCCTTCTGTAGATATAAGTAGTGAAGCTGAGAGAGTTTGTCAGACTGAAGGAGAAGCAGCAGTTTGTCTCTGTTTCCTCTGAAGGTGAAGACACAACGTCTCTTCAGTTTGACCTGCAGGTGAGTTCAGACAGGTGAGCATCCCACCAACAGACATCACACATGACTTAGATGTAGTGTGAGCATTAATATCATCAGCTCCTCCAGGGTCTCACACAGGTCCTCTGTGATTTTTACAAATTAAAATGTCTTAGTCAAAAGCTATATTTCCAAACTAAGTTGAGATAAAGTTTGTGACTGTTTTTGATATTGCAATAAATGTAAATAATAATTGAAAATTGCAAATCAGCTGTGAAAAATAAGTTGTTTTTTTTTTTTTTTTTTTACACTGAATTGATTAGATTAGATTAGTATAGTCATTATATGAGAGATGGTTTTTCCAAATGAAAAATGTGGATATTAGTCACAGTTTGTTGCAGGAGTTCAGCCTGGGGGCAGCTTAGGAAGACAAGTTGTGGCCAAACAAAGACTCTGTAGCTGTGGTTACTCAAAACTGAGATTAAATGTAATTTGATTTACGCTCATAAAAAATCCTAAACTGTTTGATTCTCATGCAGAAAAGGAGTGATTGGGAGAATGAGTGAACATTGTTCAACTTTGACCAGTTTTTTAGGAAATATTGTGGAGATCAGAAAAACTGTCCTATCACCTTAAACACTGCTGTGTCAGGATTGTAGTCTTGTGTGGGTGAAGACCTTACAGTCACTCCCCAGTCTTACAGTTTAGTCTTTTGTGGGGAGTGACGAGGTCAGAATCTGGACTTCAGATATCAACTCAGCATGTTTTACCTTTATATAATCATCAGTTTCATATGAGTTTACTGACTGAACTCTGGTCTCTTCTTATTTGATTGTGTTTTCATGGCTTCCAGACAGATCCACATCAGGAGTTTGATCACCTCATTTCAGCAGAAACCTGACAATGAAGGTAAGTCGTACTGAAACATCACTCCATAAAGGTGCTTTTACCATATGCAGAGGGAAACAGTCCTGTCTCTGTATCACACAGAGAGAGGCTGGGACACACAGTAGACCAGTTTGCAGTGGGGACAGTTGATTATTTGCCTGGTGTGGCTACAGGCACTGAGGGCTGCTGGTGACTCTAACAATGCTGCTGTCTGACTTGGTGCACTGAGATTTGACTGCAGCTATAGAGGACTGTTATATTTACTCAACGCTTGAGTCAGAAAAGCAAACACACTTTATGGTTTACACACAGTTTAATTCAGATGATAATCTAACTGGTCTACTGATGTTTCTTTTATACTGTTCAACTTGTTTGTATGAGCTGTAGCTATATTTGCTCTGTGGAGAAAGCCCAGGTTTACCACAATGACTCTAGATGAGTCCTGCTGCTTTCATGTTTGCTAATCTTCTCAGAAAGATTCCTGAACCTTTCTCAGTCTGTTTCTGTATGGTCCCTCAGTCCTCAGTTTTCCCACATCATGCCACGAAACTAGAAGTCAACATGATAAAAATGCAAAGGATTCAAACCTTACTCCAAGTCTAGATGACGACATCTCCTCTGTTCCAGATGATTCCACTCATCATCATCCTCTTTGCTCCGCTGTTGATCAGCGGTGGTGAGCTCATCCACCCGATGGACTGCAGCGACATCCATAAAGAAGACAAGAGCAAACCCAGTGGAGTGTACACCATCTATCCTGTTGGAGACAGGTCTGCTGTCCAGGTACACTTCACCTGTCTGGGACACATCTGGTTTCATGTTTAGATGATAAAGATGTTGGTTCTGAGATGAGTCGTCACCATGTGAAGACACTGATCGTCTCTGACAGCAACACAGTCAACAAGCACAGATACAAGTGGAGATAGTTTTTAGCATCAGCAGCAGTAGTAGTACAGGTTGTAGTACATTTGGATGTAGATTCAGCTGAAGGATCACATTAACTAATGAATGTGTTTGTGTGTAGGTGTACTGTGACATGGAGTCAGTCGGAGGAGGGTGGACGGTGAGTACTTCATCAAGTCACAGCTGAGTGGTTTTCAGTACAAACACTTCCTGTTGGACTGTCACAATAAATCACATACCTGTAAAAACACTGTTTTGGAAACATGACCTGTCCCCCAGGTGTTCCAGAGGAGGATGGACGGCTCAGTGAACTTCTACAGGCCCTGGGACCAGTACAAGTTCGGCTTTGGTAGCGCTACTGGAGAGTACTGGCTCGGTGAGAAACTGATCCAAACAGTCATGAGACTACATGAAACTCAGTGTGATAAAATACAAATATAAAACTCTACTGTGTAAGTCCAGAAACAGGACTGTGACAAAGTTTGTAACTCAAGTCTTCACATCAGTTTCTTTCATCAATCTCAGTGACAAAGAAGGTTTCAATTGAATTATGGACAGATCTCAACAAAATGTTAATCTGTATTCAGTTTGTAAATGTGTGTGTGTGCAGGTCTTAAAAACATCCACTCCCTGACAAATGAGAGAAAGAGCGAGCTGCTGGTCGACATGGAGGACTTTGATGGAAAGAAAGTGTTTGCTCGGTACTCCTCGTTCTCTGTTGGTACAGAATGTGACGGATACAAACTGCAAGTGTCTGGATTCATCAATGGAGGGGCGGGTGAGTTAAAAGGAGAAGTTAGAGCAGATTGTACCTGTAGTGGTTCAGTGAGGGCAGATCAGCTGGAAATGTCTCTGACTCTGTGGTTACATTAACATAAACAACATAAAGACTGCAGCAGACCACAGTGAAACATTCAGAGAGAGAAATGTCAGTCCCACTGTTTTCTAATATCACTGGACTTGAAAGTCTCATCATCATCTCTAATGCACAAGGAAAATAAAACCTGTTTATAAAACTAAAATGCAAAAGTTTGAAGTTGTTGAGAAGATCAGATCAGTCTGTAAAAACTATGGAAAAAAAAAACCTCTTGTACAATGAACACTAATAGTTAACATCCATGCTAACTGTGTGCAACAAAGTTCTGTACTGAACATGATCATTTCAGGAACACTGAAAGCAGCTGGGAGTAGAATTATTTCTGTGATAGAGCCACTTAGAGTGAAAATGTTTCAGTCCTACACATGAGGATCTTTCAGCTGGGCTTTAGTATCTGATCTGAGCTCAGACTCTGACGTCTAGAAGCTGAGTTGTTGAAGCAGCTCTGAGAGCTGCAGTAGTAACAGCAAGAACAGGACCTAATAATAAAGTGGTAGCATAGCAGCCAGTAGTCCTAGTACTATTGGTATCATCATTAGTAATGTAGTGTGATTATACACCTGTGTTTCTGTAGGAGACTCCCTGAGTTATCATAGTGGACAGAAGTTCTCCACCTTTGACAAAGACCAGGACACTTGGTCAGGGAACTGTGCCAAAATCTACCTGGGGGCGTTCTGGTACAACATCTGTCACCATACAAACCCCAACGGTGTTTATCGTTGGGGGGCTGATGGCACTATCCACGCTGTTGGAGTGGAGTGGAAGCTTTGGAAGGGTCATGACTACTCCCTGAAGACCATCAGCATGAAGATCCGTCCTGTGCAGTAAATCTCCAGGACCAGCAGAATATCAGATGTTGATCTCTTTCTCTCTTTTCTCTCATCTCTGGTGTAATCTCACATAATCAGTAGAATCAAACAGACACATAGACTCTGATCAGATGCTAATAGCTGCATTAACTTCCAACAGTTTGTTGGAAGTTAATGCAGTTTCAACACAACCTTTGGTGGAGGTTTGAACCTTAATGTGAATCATTATCTGCTGGACAATGACAATAAATCAGAAGCAAAGCAAAAAGATGATGAGACCTGATGTCCTCACTTTGTCCTCTGTGTCTCTCTGTCTGGTTCTCTGTTCCTTTACCTCCTGATGACACATTGCTGCCCTCTACTGGTCACACTGACAAACTACAACTCTGCTTTCTTTATATAATACAGATATTAATATTGTGAGAGGTATGAATTCTAGTATTAATAGTTATTGTAATGTCAGTACTCTCTAAACATACACTCGGTTACAAAGCCAAATTCAGAAATAGGATTTGTGTTTATCTGTGTTTCCTCACACTCACAGAATGTAATGTACAGATGTATTAGTGAACTGTTATAAAGTTTATAATGAAGCTAAGTCTTTGTACTCTGTCCAGTCTTGAGACAGACTTTTCTCTTTGTCACAGTTTCTTACTGGTTTCCAGCATCATTTATTAACTATTATCACTGAAAAAAAGAGAGTTTAGAAACAGTTTCTACAGAAGTCCTCTGTAGAAAATTCACTGTATTTGTCACATGGTCACCAAAGGTGATGAATTTAGTGTAACTTAAAACTGAAAACAGTCCAAGAAATTTGAACCAAACAAAGGATTTCAGTTGTGTTGTTATTTTTCACAGTCATTCTGAGACTTTCTCAGATCAGAGCAACACAGTGGTGAGATGGTGGCTTGCTTTAGGACGTGTGTGTTGTCTCTGTTTATGTTTAATTGATGCTCAGTGTGGAAGAGTGAGTAAACTTACATCCACAATGTCAATGAAACTAATACCAATGGAGTCTATGAGGCTCCTTCTCCTCAAGTGTAGTTAATGTGTTTAATGTTATTAATATTATTAATGTCATTGAATTCTAATAATATCCAGTTATATCCTGGGATTAAAGTCAGAATTCTGAGATGAATCTGAGATTAATCAGATGCGTCTAAACACCACAGGAGCTAAAGTTAGATCACATTAAAACGAGGAAGTGCAACCTTTGTAAATAAACATGGTCTTTGAGAGCTGCAGTGCAGGTGCCCGGGTCAGGTAACTGCTGCTGCCTGTGCCTGTCCAAAGTCACCAATGATCATCAGAGAGAGACTGGACTGTCTCATGTACGGACGATGATGAAGATCCTGTGATCGGGTCAAAAGCTCAGATACAAACAAGTAAGTGGACCTTTCCAAAGACAAGATTTATTGTGACTTTATCACTTGTACAATCTGTTTGATCTGTAATCACCGATCAGAATCTATAATCTATAATCTATAATGTGACGCTCAGGTGGTGACCTTTGGAGCAAGGGGACGTCTCTTCACTCTGGACTGTTTATCAGTTAGATTACAGCTGAACTGCTCTGCTCAGCTGTAAAACACACCTGGGATCAGTCAACACAAGCTGAAGGTGAGTAGCGTCATGTTGTCTTCATGCAGATTCTGACCCGTCTGAACTCTGTTGATTGGTGTCCGGACTCAGGGTTGTTTCCTCTGTGATTACCCAGAGTCCAGATATTCTGTTGGAAGCTGCTTCTCTGTGTTTCACTGGAGTTTATTGGACATTAGCAGCACAGATGTTAGAACTGATGTGTCAGAATCATCCAGAGTTCTGAGTCCAGTTTGATTTCACGTGTTCAGTGTTGGTGATGGACGTCTGCTTCTGTAATGATCCATGTGTTCAGGTGTTGATTCAGTCTCTCTCAGGAAACTGATCAGTTACCAATCAATCACTGATCAATAAACAGATTCAATCAGTCAGTTCTGATTCTGACTTGGCTTTGGATGAACTCAGTAACCATGCCGACGGGTTTATCTGTTCTGAATTTGCTACAGCTGGTTCTCATAGCATCAGCAGCTGGGGATCATGGGTATTGTAGTATTTCAGTTGAAATGAGTAATATCAACACATCACCTGTGTTTCAGGAGACTCACCTCTGTGTCTGTGATCAGTAAAGTGTCTGTGTTGACAGACAGCATGGCGGGCAGGAAGTCGGTGTGCTGCGGTGTTTCTGCTCTGGAGGCCACGCTGGCCGTCCTGTTCGTCCTGATGACGGCTGTGTGTGTGACGCTGATCACACTGATGGCTACCTGGAAAACACACACAGGTAACAACACACACACACACACACACACACACACACACACAGACTGCATATTTACATCAGAGAGTAGAAACTTCAGTATCAGTCTGCTGACGTGTCGTACAGTCTGATAAATCTACTGTTTGACTGGGTCCTTCATCATGAACTCACTCTGTAGTTTATTCTGATTCAGTCCCACACACAGTTTAGTGGTGGATTAATCTGCTGTGGAAAATAGTCCCCATCAAATGCTTTACATATGGATGGGATGAGCGGCTGTTGGAAAAATCTGGCTTTTCATGAAGTTGAATAATTGTGATATTTCATGAGATGAATTTGTAACTATTATGATTTAAAACCACATTACCATCTTCACCACAAAACAACAAATATGAAGTGCTGTGTTGAACAGTTCAGCTTTCTCTACTTTATTCTACAGACAGTGTGTAGGAACATTATATTGCTTGTGCTACAGTTGGTCTCACTACAGATACAGATATGATTCATATATGGAAGTATCTGTTTATCATGTGTCCCATCATTTGGTTTTAGGGCTAAGCATCCTGTGAATACTGCATATCAGATGTTTTGACACATTACAGTCTGTGATGATATGATGCTCAATAACTGCCCTGCATGTATGTTTTTAAAAGGAAAGGTTTCGAACAGCTTATCTGAACAGAGAAGCCTATCTACTGGTTGACTGCGTCACTTTGTTTTAGCCTCACGCTGCTTTATCACTGCACGATACAGCTGCCTGGTGAAGTGTTTGAGCTGAGAGAGCATTGTCAACTGTGAGACCTTATATAAACAGATGTGTGCCTCTCCAAATCATGTCCAGTCAGTGGAATTTACCACAGATAAAAAAATTCTGTTTTCACTTTGTCATCACCGGGAATTGATTGTAGGTTTGTGAGGGACAAAATTTATTTAAATGATTGTAGATTAAATGTCGCCATTTTCCTTTTTGTGACAACTGCCATTCATGGTGTTCATCTGTGTTCTTTTTTTCTTCTTTCTCTCTAACTGCTCATCCAAATAACTTCATAGTCTACATTTAACTTCATCAGGTCCTCAGTAAAAGACCTGCCAAGTTTGAAGCTGGTGGGATGAACAGTTGTGGAGAAAATTGAAAGACATACAGAGATTCCTCCATTTAATGGTAGATTTGGTTGATGTTTTATTCAAAAATAATCTACAGTAAGTAGAGAGTGAGCAGCTGTTTCAGGACATTACTGAGCCTTTTCAAAATGAAATGATGTATTTGTGAGGTGTTTTTAAAGGTTGACATTGGAGGTCTGAAGTAGGAGTGACGTCAACTCTGAGGTGATCACGTTCCAGTTGAGAAGTCAGGGAAACATGGCCGCTCACAGAACCTTTACAGCTGCTCTTTCAGAGAACGTCTAACACATCTGCTCCACCTGAACAACACCTCAGCTGTTAATGTTAGATTTTAGTGGTGCAGTCCTTTAAAATCAGCAGTTACCGATCTCTGTTCTCCTGTCAGGTCCAGATCCAACCCTTCATCCCAGTCCAGAGTCAACCAGTCCAGATCCAACCCTTCGTCCCAGTCCAGAGTCAACCAGTCCTCCTCAGAATAAACCTTACCTGATCGGAGTGGGCAGAGCCGACTGCACTGGGCCCCCTGCCGAAATCCCTCTGGTCAGTACCAAAACACTCACCACGCTCACTGATGCTGCGTTCAAGGCCTCCTGTCGCGCTGCCTCTTCCATTTTCAGAAGTCATGAGTCCAACTCATGGTGTGTTCAAAGGGTTAAGTGTTTAACCACTGCTCTGTATAAGTCTTTAAGGTATATCCAACCGTCCATGTAGAGACGATAGTAGAGACAGCACATACATTGGAGACACAAAACAACTTTTGCATAATATGAGTTTGGATTTAAAAATTAAATTCTTCATTTGTCATCTCTCATTGATCTACCCTGTGCCCTGTAATGTATAATACCCATACATCTGAAGAGAGGTGCAGTGGAGCAGTGTAGTTTTACTTTTACATATTTTGTCAACCTGGACCTAAACAGCAGCTCACTGAGGAGTTAAGTAAGTAACTTTTGATCTGCAGGGAATCAAACTCCAAAGTTCCTGTCTGAATGGGAGTGTTCGGACTGATAATCTTTATGGTTCCTCTGCTGAAATCTGAGATATCAAACTCAGTCAGAGGACCTTAAACCCTCAGGTTTACATTACTGAATGAACTGCGGGAGGAAACACACAATCTGCTCAGGGACGTTTTTAGCAGCAGCTAGCTCACAGATGCTAACAAGCACAGAACCCTGGTAGATATCTGATCCCTGCTTTTATCTTCAACTTAAAACAGGAAGTTAGTTATTGTAGGTTGCCCTTTTTATCAACACCATCAACAGCTCATACCTGATTGGTTTATCACAATCAGAGTTGTATCTGAACACAAAGACATGAAACACAGATTTTTACATTCAGTATGACTTCTACTCTCTGGGGAAACTGTCCATTGACAGCCAGCGTCCATAAATCATGGACAGCAGTTAAAGACTGTTGGTACAAACACTGGATCAAATGAACAAACCCAGGTTGAGTCCAGCTGTTTCTGGTACCAGATTACCAACTCTCTCAGATCATCCTCCTGTACAGCTAAACACTGGATTAGGTTTTGAGGCTCAGAGTTCTGGATCTGGTGCAGTTAGGCCCACGTTTGTGTTGAGTGTTGGCAGCAAGGACTGGACCAGTGTATGTCGGCCTGTTCTGGGGTGTCAAACCAGACCTGAGTCTGAACCAGACTCTGTGTTCTTCTTAGATTTGATCCGTTTAGTTTTGATGTGAGCACATTAAAGAACTTTACCTGACAGATCTACATCAAACCAAAACCTGCAGAATCTGATCCAGAACCACGACTTATGAGGTGTGACAGGGATGGGCAGTATGACTGTCATAGAACAGGTGAATAATGGAACTGGAACTGAGGGTATGTGATGAAGATTTAACTCATGTCCTCTGAAATTCCTCCTCATGTGCTGCTGCCACTCATTTTTACTTCTCAGGACTTTATTCTTCTTCTTCTACTGATGAGTGATGAGGCTTTACTTCCTGTAATTGATCCCAAAGTCCGGACCATCTAAAAACAGAAGAACTGAATCATGGTTGAGTTTGATCCAGTCCATTTGTGTGTGTGTGTGTGTGTGTGTGTGTGTGTGTGTGTTTAGATGGGTTATGCCAACCCTCAGCAGACGGCTGCAGGTATACACACTCGCCTGTACAGCCGAGCCTTCATCATCGATGACGGGAAGCGGAGAGTCGTGTTCGTCACCGCCGATGTAGGAATGATATCACAGAGGCTACGACTGGAGGTGGACACACACACACACACACACACACACACACACAGTTCATGTAATCCAGTGGTAGAAAATGTATTTAGATCCTTTATATATTAAAAGTACAAATACCACAGTGTTAAAGTACTCTATTACATGTAACAGAGTATTGAAGTGCTGGTGTACTGTAACTCTGTGTGCTCAGGTTCTGAAGGCGCTGCAGGTGAAGTACGGGGATCTGTACCGGCAGGATAACGTGGTTCTGAGTGGGACTCACACTCACTGTGGACCGGCCGGATATTTCCAGTACACTCTGTTCATGATCAGCAGTAAAGGTTACATCAAGGCGTCGATGGAGCCGCTGGTCAACGGCATCGTCAAGGTGTGTGTGTGGACTGGTTTATATTCAGTGACCTGACAACCTCATGAAACAACAAATATTCCATCAAATCATCATCAGTTAGAATCACACTCAGTCATCTCTACATCTATATGTTTGTGTGAGCTACAGCAACTTCCTGTTTGATGGTGAATCATTGAAAGCTTTCGTGCTCATATCAAAAGCTTTGAAATTTATCATTGCGGTGTTCTTTACTCTCACCACACTGGAATTCATCTGCTAAAGTTTCTGGGAGGTTTTGTTGAAGTTTTTGCTTGGAAACGACAAAAACTGCAGTAAATTTTAAATGGCCGACTTCCTGTTGGTTCCAATGGGCTTCTTTGTTACGTCAGGGGATGTCGTGCACGTAGGTGAAACAATTTGAAGCCATTTTGCCACATCCAGACACAAAACCAGTAAAAAAAAAAATGTAAATGTTTCATGAGTTTTCGAGCATCTTTAACAAATAAAGAGCAGGAGACGACTCGCTGGAAAAAACAAACATGTCCAGGCTGCGTTAATGTTTGTTCAGATGTAGATTTCTCAGACGCACAACCAGAGCAACAAAAACATTAGAACCAAGAAACAAGGTTATAAACGAGGAAGTGATCACAGTGAAGCAGATTCAACACACACCAGGTCACAGGCTGTTTAAGTTGCTGCAGTGGAGAAGCAGTGAAATGTGGCTGTGTGGCGACCGAGTGGCAGCTGCAGGAAACTACAACAGCAGAGGCTCCGCTCTGCATTTCACCAGCCGGTGGGTAGCTCAGGGGCCTCGGAGAATACACCACTCCTAGAAAATACAATGAGCCGGTGGGTAGTTCAGGGGCATGTGTGCTGCCACTTCTTCATGCGTCCTGCCTAACTTCATGCAGCAGTTTCAGCTGTCGAAGATAAGTCAGTTAAAATTTCCCAGAGCATAGACATAACCTGCAGTGTAATGAAGATGGGATGATTTTGTTTCCAGAGTATAGCCATAGCCCATCCCTGTGTGACTCCTGTGTTGACGCCCTCTCTCCTCCTCCATGACGATTATTATTGTAAACCTTGTTTTCCAGAGTATAGACATAGCCCATCGAAGCATGAAGCCAGGCCGGATTTACAGGAACAGAGGAGAGCTAGACGACAGCAGCCTGAACAGAAGCCCTCACTCCTACCTGAACAACCCTGAGGACGAGAGACAGAGGTACACAGTGACACACACACAGAGAGAGAGAGAGAGAGAGAGAGAGAGAGAGAGGTGTAAGGACAGTATTGATCAGTATTGTTATTGATTCCCTCAGGTATAAGTGGAACACAGATAAACAGGTGCTGGTACTGAAGTTCACTGATCTGGACGGAGACGGGATCGGTATGCTCAGGTAAAAACACACATAACCATCCTTCACTCATATCAATCAATCGATCAATAATTGATCGATTGATTTTTTTTATATTAATGGCTGTATGATAAAGAAATAAACTGAACAAGGTCTGACTCTGTCCCTCCTCACAGCTGGTTTGCCGTCCACGCCGTCAGCATGAATTACACCAACCGCATGGTGAGCAGCGACAACATGGGCTACGCCTCCTACCTGCTGGAGCAGGACAAGAACCCCGGAGAGCTACCTGGACAGGTGAGGGGGCCAGCTGACACATACATGCTGCAAACTGGCATTCAGCGTTATGTGGTGAGTCCTGAGAGGTGGTGTGTGTGTGTGTGTGTGTGTGTGTGTGTGTGTGTGTGTGTGTGTGTGTGTGTGTGTGTGTGTGTTGTATCTCAGGGAGGTTTTGTGGCAGGTTTCTCGTCCAGTAACCTCGGCGACGTCAGTCCAAACACCAGAGGACCTCACTGTGTGAACACCGGGCTGCCCTGCGACTACCTGAACAGCTCCTGTCCTGTAGGAGGGGTAGGTACACACACACACACACACACACACACACACACACACACAGTATAATCAGACAGTAAACAGGAGGTGTGTGTGTCCGTCAGACCAAGATGTGTCAGGCGTTTGGACCAGGAGACGACATGTTCGACAGCACAAGGATCATCGGACACAACGTCTACAGGAAGGCCAAGGTAGTGTCTCTTCTGTTTGTCCTGATTGAGGTTTTTAAATGTAGATAAAGTTTCTCTCAAGTGAGAGCTGTCGACAGTGAGTAAAGAAACAGTAGAACACAGTAAACAAAGAGTTATGACTGTGCTGAATGAGAAGTCCCCACAGTAATAGTTGTGTTTACTACATTATGGGAACACCAGTTTGTTCGGTTCACACAGTGCATTGTGGGGACAAAAACTACGTCCCCCATAAAGTACACTTTTTATTACAAGGCTATGACTCTGGTTTTAGTTCAAAGTCTATAGAGCTCCAGGCGTCACGTGACTTGGTTTGTTTACACCGCCATGTTGGCAAGAAGAGCCTGAGCCTGACTTCAATCCGTCAGAGTTCACTTCAGACTTTAAATCCACAGAAACTGAACAGACCTGCAGACGTCTACAACCTGATCGACTTTACCTCGTCCAACAAGTTAGAATCCACACCACAATACACAGGTCTGAAACGGCTTTTATGAAAACAGAAATCTTAATAAAAGCAGTAAAATAAACAAGATCTTAAAGTGAAGAAGTGTGAAGAAGAAGTGATTCTTTACGTGATATGAAATGATCACTACAGAATCTGTTTCCTGCTGGTTCCCATTGCTCTGTTTTCTTCTAGCTCGTTTTATGACAGTTATCCATTTCTGTCGTCTTTCAGAATCTTTGGGGGTCTGATAAAATGCTCTCCCCTTTTTCTGTCCCTGACTGTCCACCACTTTTATAAAAACAACAGGCAAAGAGATGAGTTAGCTGCTAGCAGTGATGTGCCTGGCAGTAATCTGAACGGTGCACTTTCCTGCCAATATGGTGGTGTTTTGATTTCAACTGTTGCATGCTGGGATTGTGTGACATCAACTCCAGGAGCTCTACAGTTACACTGTGAGTCGACACAGATGTGCATTTGTGTTGCTGCCCCCTGCAGGAGCTGTACGCAAACGCAGCAGAGGAGGTGACCGGTTTCCTTCACTCTGCTCATCAATGGGTCAACATGACGGACGTTACTGTTCAGATCAACAGCACGCACACGGTCAGACACACACACACACAAACACAGGGCTCATGGGAAATGGTTCATTAACAGCTGCAAAAAAAACAGAAATGAAACAAAGTGAAATAATCTCTTTCTTTCACAGCATCCATGCTTGTTTTCCCCTGAAACTTTAGTCCAACAGAGTTTGATTTTACTTTGTTGTTTGTTTGTGTGTGTGTGTGTGTGTGTGTGTGTGTGTGTGTGTGTGTGTGTGTGTCAGGTCAGAACATGTAAACCAGCCCTGGGTCACAGTTTTGCAGCAGGAACAACAGATGGAGGAGGAGACCTCAACTTTACTCAGGGTGACTCTACTGTGACTTTACTCACACGCTGCTGTTACTCCACTGTTACTCTACTGCTCCTGGTCTGAACTCAGAGAAATCTCTCTGTCTCTGTCTCTGTCTCTGTCTCTCTCTCTCTCTCTGTCTCTCTCTGTGAAGGTGCTGTGGACGGCGACCCGTTCTGGGACGGGATCAGAGACGCTCTCCTGGGCGAGCCATCCAATCAGACACAGGAATGCCATCATCCCAAACCAATCCTGTTCAGCACAGGGGAGGTGAGGTTTAACAACAGATACACAAACTTCAAATTAAAACATCTGATCTACAGATGATCTTCTTCTTCCCTGTAAACGAGACCGAGGCAGTCACATCAAGATATTCAGTTCAGTCAGAATACAGCCTGATGGTCTGGAATAATTAAATGATCCCTCTTAAAGGGATGAGGTCCTTGTTAATCCAGTTGTTAGCCGATGCTAAGACAGACACCAAACAGAGGGAGCAACAGTAAACAACAAAATGAGCAGGTCTGTGACTTCAGGACGACCTGAAGTTAGTCATGTGTTACTGTTTGTTAACACACTGCGGTTGTGTGTGTGTGTGTGCAGATGAACTGGCCTCTGCCCTGGCATCCTCAGATCATCGATGTTCAGATCATCACCATCGGATCTGTAGCTGTCGTAGCTGTTCCTGGAGAGATGACGTAACAACACTGCACTAACACAGGGCTGCTCATAATCTTACTGCTGATGACACCGTTAACACTGATAACACTGGCACTGATACTGATACAGAGCTACAGGGATGAAGTCACTTGGCTTCTATCAACAAACACGTAAAAGCTTCAAACATCAGGAGTGGGGGATTTACTGACCCATTTTATGTCCCAGAATCAAACCTGAAAATGTCTTGAGCTTGTGTTAAAACCACAGACCTTATTTCAGACATTTAACCAGAAACACACTGACTCTGGGACGAGAGAACAGGAAGTGCTAACATGCTAACATGCTAACTGACTTCCTGGTTTTAGGCTCCGTCCTGCAGCTCTGTATTCTGCTGACAATTAACATTCAACCCCTGATGATGGTGTTTGTGTGGTGTGAACATACTGACCCAGTTGCTTTGCTCTTCACGTTAACAGCACCATGTCAGGGAGGAGATTAAGAGAAGCTGTTAAACAGGTGAGAAACAGCACAAACATCAGCGTCACCAAACACCTGAAACATGTCAGTGATATCAGTGTGTGTTTATTTCAGGAGCTGGAGTCGGAGGGGACGTTCAGGGACACGGAGGTGGTGATCGCCGGCCTCAGTAATGTGTACACTCACTACATCACCACCTATGAAGAGTACCAGGTACACAACAGCTAAGGCTCATGGGTGTTGTAGTACTTAGAGCCATGAACGGAAACAACCTAAACCTACTGCACAGTCAACAAGTAGCAGAAAGAGCGAGAGCAGAGGGAAACTTCGGATTTATTTCTTGTGTTTTTCAGGTGCAGCGGTACGAAGGAGCCTCCACCATCTACGGTCCGCACACGCTCAGTGCCTACCTGCACAAGTACCGAGGTCTGGCCAGAGCCATCGCACAGGTGTTTTAAACGTTTCCCCACAATATGAGCATAATCTCACAGCTTGGATGTAAATTATCATATGTTAGCTTCTACAACAACGTGATATATTTACCTGTAAATTAAAACATGAAAGACTGAGCCAAACTCAGCCTAAACAAACTATATATAAAAATAATTAGGTGATTAAAATGCTGTAAAACACAGATTTCCACAAATCACACTTCTTGTGCTAACACACACAAATCTGAACACACAGACATGAAACATGAATTATTAGATTTAATGCAACTGACACTTCCTGATGATGATGATTATCTCTGATGTCTGTCATCAAATAAATGTCTATAAATTCTCTTAGAAATCACAGAAAAAAAGATGCTCCTTCAAACTGCAGAACATTCAGAATCTTCCTGTTTTTAACTTTTCGTCTGAGGAAACATGGTTCCTGTTTACATCCCCTGAAGCATTATGGGAGCTGTTGTTCCAAGACATAAACCAAATTAAAACTAAAACAGACAATAATAACCAGACTGATAAAATCTAGAAAGTCTCATTATGCTTCTTGTGTTACTGGAACACTAGCAGTGACAGCATGTACGACTGTTTTTGTGTTTTCAGGACAAAGTGTCAGAGTTGCCAGCTGGTCCTGAGCCTCCCTTCTTTACCAAGAATCTCTTCAGTCTGCTGCCTGCAGCAGCTGTTGACAGAAAACCAGAGAACACCAGCTTTGGAGACGTCCTGCAGCAGGTTTACCCCGTCTATAGACAGGTAGGACACATGTTCACTCATCTCAAATCTGAAGTTTATCTACAATCATGTCTCTGTAACTAAATGAATGAATGACACCATATTAAGTAGCAACAGCATATGAACTGTACGGCTGCTGACAACATCGTTTTAACCTGAGGAAGCAACTAAAGAAGATGTTATCTGACTGACTGACTTTCTACCTAATAAACAATGAGGAGAGATAAAAGACTCTTTTGCTGGGTTTCACAGTCACTCCGGTTATTCTGCTGAAAACTACCAAAACCTACGGGGAAAACAAAACCACTGTCCACTGTGTGTTTTGGTTGATCAGTGGCAGATGTACTTCTTTTATGCAGTAAATGGAGCCTTTTATTTTTCTGGGAAAAATCACACCAGGTTCATAGGCTCAAAGGGAACTAATTTTAACTTAACGATGGTGTCATGACTCTACAGCCATTACACTGTGCAGTCAACATTTACTTCATAATTATACGTTCAAACTAAAAAGTTGTCTTTTGCTACTTGATTCCCTGCTAAGTGAGTCTGGAAGATCCGACACTATGCTGATGACACTGTTTTCTTGTGTTTTTCAGGGTGATGTTGTCTCTGTCACATTCGTAGCAGGAAACCCCAGGCACTCCGGAGACATTGTAAGACCCAAAAAACGGCTTCTTTGTTGATTTGTTGTCTGTTGCTTCACTTCCTGTTTGCGTCTTGGCTCCCTAACATCATCCATCTTGATGTCTGTTGCAGAGAGATAAAACTTTTGTTACTGTGGAGATTCATGATAACAGAACAGAAACCTGGGAGGTTGTGCACACTGATGCGTCATGGGAGACCAGGTAGGTTAGTGTGTAGCGTGTAGTGTGCTCTATGTAGTGTAGGAAGTATTCAGATCTTTTACTTAAGTACTAATACCACACTGCAAAAATACTCTGTTACAAGTCAATGTAAAAGTGTGAGTGTGATCAGGAACTAGTGCTCTCAACTAGCTAAAACTAAATCAAAAACCAGGTGCCAGGTGTAATCTCAATCTTTTTACTTCAGTTGTCTTTGAGGATATTGTTTGACGTTTCTTGCTGCAGGTTTCACTGGCTGCAGGGATCAAACCGACAGAGTAACGCTACCGTCGAGTGGCACATTCCCCTGTCGGCCCCCAGCGGCTCCTACAGGATCAAACACTTTGGACACTACAAACAGATGAAAGGCCTGCGACCAGTCATCACACCATATGAAGGCACAACTGACGTCTTCAGAGTCACTGCCAGCTTTTATTATCAGTGACATCACCGGTCCCTGATCATTAAGGAACAGAAATCCCAAGACCATCGACTCAAACTAACTCTCTGGGACTTTATGCAAGAACCCATTCCAGCAGGAGCGGGTTTAGACTCTTTGAAATGGGGCTCTCAGACTGGGGCACAGATTTAAAGATGGAGGGCAGTCCCAGTTCTATTCAGTGATGAAATCTACATTACTACATTACATTAGCTACGTTGTTTAATCAAAGAAATAAATGGCTGCCTAAAAACAACCTCTAATATAAAATGATTTTGCTTCTCATTGTAGTTGTTTTCTGTTTCTTTATGGACATTTTGTGTCTTTTTGTGGTTGTGTTTTGTCTCTGGTTGTTACATGAGACTCTGGTTGTCGTTTCTTTGTAATCGGATTAAATGCTATAAACCTAAATGTTAGCTGCAAGTAGAGAAATTCAGTTATTCTAATAACTTGGTATTGAGTTTATTGTTAAACAATATTTTAAAGTCCTGCAAACATTTTCATGTTAGGTCCATTAACAGTGTTAATAAGTATAAACGTTTGTTCATAAACATGTGAGTACAGATCTTACATACTGACGCTGTAACGCAGGGGCAAACAAATGGCTTGGCCCCTCAATTCAAAATTTTAGAAGTAAACACATTTTAATATATTATCAACAAAATGAATGTGTTACAATTTAACGCGATTAATCTCAGTAGTTTAAAATTCCGCTGAAAGAAACAAGTTGAACATCTCATCTCTGTATCCCGTTTTTCTGCCGCTGTTGGCGTGTGTCGTCATTGGTCGCGTCATGTGTCGTCACCGGTCATGACACCGGAGACACGAAGCCGGAAGCAGATTTAAACCAGCGTCTGAACCGTCGCCTCTGTTTGTCAGAAACTGTGAGAAACTGAATCAGTGAAGAAGCCCGGATGTTAAAACAAACTGTGGAGCTGCTGTTTGTCGAGCATGAATGAGGCTGAATACACCTGCGAAGGTAAGGTGAACGAGCGAAGAAGCTGCCGGCCAGTGTTAGCGTTAGCAGCGAGCATTAGCATTAGCCTTCTTTTGTAAAAACTTGTTTTGATCTTATTTCCATTTTCAGAGGTTTTTATCTCGTGGGTCAGAGTGTGTGTGTGTTTCCCTGACATGACAACGTGGTGAAAACAACGAGCTCCTGAGTCTGTTTAAATCTCTGCTGTGTTTGTTTACAGTCACGTTACGGACATTTTATCGGTTTATATCGGCCTGTCGTGTCGGTGTCACCGGTTTGTGTCTGTGGTCATGTTGTATTCTCCTGCTTTACACCTGGATGTCAGCGTTAGTATGAGCCTTGTCTTTCAAAAAATAAAATAATAATAATAAATATCTTCACTTCAGTTTGATTGTACATGATCAGAAACTCTTAATTAAGTGTTTGTGCTAGATACACTAGATGACACTGTAAAAAAAAACAATATCTAATTCTACAAGTGTGTTAATTTGAACTATTGGTCAGAGAGTGATATTAAAAAGATCTTTACAGCTTTGTAAATGTGGTTGTTATTCATTAAATGAAAACAGCACAAAACAAAGACATTTTAAATGTGTGTTAATAAGAAGAAGGTTGAAATGTGAAATAATGATTCTGTATGTGAGCGTCTGTGGTGGAAGAAATACTCTGACTTTTTACTGTATAAGTATAAACAACACAAGTTAAAATCCTGCATTCAAATAGTAACTGATAGTGTTTATTGTTGTGCAGTTCAATTAGTTGATAGACAAACAATCAATAATCATTTGACTTTTCCCCAAATATTTGTTGTCATTGGTTCTTCAGGAGGTGATGACAGTCAACTGTTGATTTTCTGAAACAGCCTCTAATGTTT
Source organism: Lates calcarifer (assembly GCF_001640805.2). Lineage (NCBI taxonomy): Eukaryota > Metazoa > Chordata > Actinopteri > Centropomidae > Lates > Lates calcarifer. The sequence continues at coordinate 97,253 of NW_026115281.1, forward strand.
GTTAAATGTTGTAGTTCAGCTGTAATGTTGAATATTTCTCTGTGTTTTCATGGTTAAACTGTTGATGAGAAATAGGTAGTAGTGTATTGATCATTTCTCTTTGTATGTTTCTCTTTGATTTCCTCCAGGTTTCACCACTTCGTTCACAACATGAGACGCAGAGACTTTGTCCATAATCTCTGAGGCATTGTCCGCGATCACAGAGACGTAGTCCACGATGAGTCCAGGACAGAGGCCTCCAGGTAATTCACAAACAGCTTTACATCAACTGTCCAACACAGAGCACTGACATTAAACTGTTCATGTTCAGTATTGAATATATTGGAAAAGTATAATCATAAAAATAATTGATCATTTTCCTTTGTATGTTTCTCTTTGATTTCCTCCAGGTGTCACCAAATCGTCAACGACATCGTCCACGATCGCAGAGACATGGTCCATCATCGGAGAGACATTGTTGAGGATGAGGGAGACATCGTCCACGATCGGAGACATTGTCCATGACTCATGGTGACTTGGTCCCCGATTAGTCGGCATTGCCGGCGTTCAGAGACATTGTAGATGATCGCAGAGACTTTGTCCATAATCTCAGAGACATTGTCCGCGATCGCAGAGTCTTTGTGCAATGAAGACGTTCTGTGAGACCAGGACAGAGGCCTCCAGGTAATTCCCAAACAGCTTTACATCAACTGTCCAACACACAGCACTGACATTAGACTGTTTATATTCAGTAGTCAGTATATCAGAAAAATTTAATAAAAGAAGTAATCTGCAATATAAAAAATAATGTATAAGTAACCTGTATTAATAGAAGTAATGTAAAAGTAATTAGCAACATCAGAAGTAGTATGAAATAATTCACAGTATTAAGACATCAAAAACTGTCAAAAAAGTCATAATGTAGTAAGACATTTAAAAAAGTCATAGTATGATGTCTAGACCGTACTCGGCATCTGGCGACAGTGGCAAGAAAAAACATTCTTTAAGAGGCAGAAACCTTGAACAGAATCAGACTCAGGGTGGGCGGCCATCTCCCTCAACCACAACCACTCAACCAGAGTGGTATAGTGAAGTATCAAAAATGTTGTGGAAATATCATAGTATAGTAAGGCAAGACAACGTCTTAGTATGATAAGGCATAAACATGTTTTGTTAAATGCTCTAGTTCAGCTGTAATGTTGAATATTTCTCTGTGTTTTCATGGTTAAACTGTTGATGAGTAGGTAGTAGAGTACTGATCATTTTCTTTTGTATGCGTCTCTTAGATTTCCTCCAAGTGTCAGCACTTCATCCATGACATCGTCTATGATCGCCGAGACGACGTCTTCGATCGGAGAGACATTGTTGAGGATGAGGGAGACATCGTCCGTGATCGGAGACATTGTCCATGACTCGTGGTGACCTGGTCCCCGATAAGTCGGCATTGCCGGCGTTCAGAGAGACATTGTCGATGATCGCAGAGACTTTGTCCATAATCTCAGAGACATTGTCCGCGATCGCAGAGACGTCGTCCATGATCGGAGAGAGTCTACGTGCAATGAAGAAGTTCTTTGAGAACAGGACAGAGGCCTCAAGGTAATTAACAGCTTTACATCAAGTGAGGCCTCAAAAACTGTCACAGTAAGGTGTCAAAATGATTTGTGAAATGTTGTGGTTGAGCTGTAATGTTAGATATTTCTCTGTGTTTTCATGGTTAAACTGTTGATGAGAAATAGGTAGTAGTATATTGATCATTTTCCTTTGTATGTTTCTCTTTGATTTCCTCCAGCTGTCAGCACTTCGTCCATGACATCGTCTCGAGACGTCGTCCTCGATCGGAGAGACATTGTTGAGGATGAGGGAGACATCGTCCGTGATCGGAGACATTGTCCATGACTCGTGGTGACTTGGTCCCCGATAAGTCGGCATTGCCGGCGTTCATGGAGACATTGTCGATGATCGCAGAGACTTTGTCCATAATCTCAGAGACCTTGTCCGCGATTGCAGAGACGTCGTTCACGATCGCAGAGACATGGTCCATGATCGGAGAGACATTGTTGAGGATGAGGGAGACATCGTCCATGATCAGAGACATTGTCCACGATCGCAGAAACCTTGTTAAAGACGAGAGAGACATTGTCCCATGCTTCGCGGAGCTCTGCGCAAGAATCGGTAGAGACACTGTGGTTCCTCGATTCGACGGCATGACCGCGTTCATGGAGACATTGTCGTTGATCTCAGAGACATTGTCTGCGATCACAGAGACATTGTTCATGATCACAGAGACTTTGTCCATAATCTCAGAGACATTGTCCGCGATCGCAGAGACGTAGTCCACGATCACAGAGAGTCTTCGTACAATGAAGAAGTTCTTTGAGACCAGGACAGAGGCCTCCAGGTAATTCACAAACAGCTTTACATCAACTGTCCAACACAGAGCACTGACATTAAACTGTTTATGTTCAGTATTTGATCTTCAGTCCAAATTGTTCATTATTTGTCAAAAATAGACTTAATTCACGAATGAATTTATTTACATAGTTCATGTAAGAACAGTTCAAAGAAAAGGAGGAATTTAAGGATAAAATGAAAATATCAAAACACGTTGTTGTATAGTACGGCATAAAAAAGTTTTGTTAAGTGTTCTGGTTCAACTGTAATGTTGAATAATTATCTGTTTTCGTGGTTAAGCTGTTGATGAGGAATAGGTAGTAAGAGTACTGATCATTTTCTTTTGTATGCGTCTCTTAGATTTCCTCCAAGTGTCAGCACTTCATCCATGACATCGTCTCGAGATGTCGTCCTCGATCGGAGAGACATTGTTGAGGATGAGGGAGACATCGTCCGTGATCGGAGACATTGTCCATGACTCGTGGTGACTTGGTCCCCGATAAGTCGGCATTGCCGGCGTTCAGAGAGACATTGTCGATGATCGCAGAGACTTTGTCCATAATCTCAGAGACATTGTCCGCGATCGCAGAGACGTCGTCCATGATCGGAGAGCGTCTACGTGCAATGAAGAAGTTCTTTGAGAGCAGGACAGAGGCCTCAAGGTAATTAACAGCTTTACATCAAGTGAGGCCTCAAAAACTGTCACAGTAAGGTGTCAAAATGATTTGTGAAATGTTGTGGTTGAGCTGTAATGTTAGATATTTCTCTGTGTTTTCATGGTTAAACCGTTGATGAGAAATAGGTAGTAGTATATTGATCATTTTCCTTTGTATGTTTCTCTTTGATTTCCTCCAGCTGTCAGCACTTCGTCCATGACATCGTCTCGAGACGTCGTCCTCGATCGGAGAGACATTGTTGAGGATGAGGGAGACATCGTCCGTGATCGGAGACATTGTCCATGACTCGTGGTGACTTGGTCCCCGATAAGTCGGCATTGCCGGCGTTCAGAGAGACATTGTCGATGATCGCAGAGACTTTGTCCATAATCTCAGAGACATTGTCCGCGATTGCAGAGACATCGTTCACGATCGCAGAGACATGGTCCATGATCGGAGAGACATTGTTGAGGATGAGGGAGACATCGTCCATGATCAGAGACATTGTCCACGATCGCAGAAACCTTGTTAAAGACGAGAGAGACATTGTCCCATGCTTCGCGGAGCTCTGGTGTCAAAAATCATCAAAAAATGACAGTATAGTCAGGCATCAAAAATCATCAAAAAATGACATAGTATAGTTAGGTATCAAAAATGGTTAAAAAATGTCATAGTATATTAAGGTGTCAAAAACCATCAAAAAATGTCATAGTATAGTAAGGCATCAAAAATGGTCAAAAAATGACATAGTATAGTGAGGCATCAAAAGTTATTTAAAAAATGTCATGGTATAGTAAGGTGTCAAAAATGGTCAAAAAAATGTCATAGTATAGTAAGGCATCAAAATCATCAAAAAATGACAGTATAGTAAGGCAATCAAAAATCATCAAAAAAATTACATAGTATAGTAAGGCATCAAAAATGGTCAGAAAATGTCATAGTATAGTAAGGTGTCAAAAATGGTCAAAAAATGTCATAGTATAGTAAGGCGTCAAAATGGTCAAAAAATGTCATAGTATAGTAAGGTGTCAAAAATCATCAAAAAATGACATAGTATAGTAAGGCATCAAAATCATCAAAAAATGTCATAGTATAGTAAGGTGTCAAAAACCATCAAAAAATGTCATATAAGACATCAAAATGTCATAGTATGTATGGCATCAAAAATGGTCAAAAATGTCATAGTATAGTAAGGTGTCAAAAACCATCAGAAAATGTCATAGTATATCTAAGGCGTCAAAAATGTCATAGTATAGTAAGGCGTCAAAAATGGTCCAAAAATGTCATAGTATAGTAAGGTGTCAAAAATGGTCCAAAAATGTCATAGTATAGTAAGGCGATCAAAAATCGATCCAAAAATGTCATAGTATAGTAAGGCGTCAAAAATGGTCAAAAATGTCATAGTATAGTAAGGCATCAAAAATGGTTAAAAATGTCATAGTATAGTAAGGCGTCAAAAATGGTTAAAAAATGTCATAGTATAGTAAGGTGTCAAAAATGGCATCAAAAAATGTCATAGTATAGTAAGGCTGTCAAAATGTTAAAAAATGTCATAGTATATTAAGGTGTCAAAATGGTCAAAAATGTCATAGTATTAGGTCAAAATGGTTCAGTCATAGAAGTACGTCAAAATAGAATTGAAAGTATAGTGAGGTGTCAAAAAGGTCAAAAAATGTCATAGTATTCTAAGGTGTCAAAAAATCATCCAAAAAAATGACATAGTATAGTAAGGCTATCAAAAACCATCAAAAAATGTCATAGTATAGTAAAGTGTCAAAAACATCAAAAAAATGTCATAGTATAGTAAGTGTCAAAAAATCATGTATAGTAAGGGTCAAAATGGTAAAAAATGTCATAGTATAGTAAGTGTCAAAAATGGTTAAAAAATGTCATAGTATAGTAAGGTGTCAAAAATGGTTAAAAAATGTCATAGTATAGTAAGGTGTCAAAACATCAAAAAATTAAAAGTATAGTAAGGGTGTCAAAAAAATAAAAAATGTCATAGTATAGTAAGGATCAAAAAATCATCAAAAAATGTCATAGTATAGTAAGGTGCATCAAAAATGCGTCAAAAAATGTCATAGTATAGTAAGGTGTCAAATATCACTCAAAAAATGTCATAGTATAGTAAGGCGTCAAAAATGGTTAAAAAATGTCATAGTATAGTAAGGCGTCAAAAATGGTTAAAAATGTCATAGTATAGTAAGGTGTCAAAAATGCTCAAAAATGTCATAGTATAGTAAGGTGTCAAATATCATCAGAAAATGACATAGTATAGTAAGGCATCAAAAATGGTCAAAAAATGTCATCGTATAGTAAGGCATCAAAATCATCAAAAAATGTCATAGTATAGTAAGGCGTCAAAATGGTTAAAAAATGTCATAGTCAAAATGGTTAAAAATGTCATAGTATAGTAATGTCAAAAAATCATCAAAAAATGTCATAGTATAGTAAGGCGTCAAAAATGGTTAAAAAATGTCATAGTATAGTAAGGGTGTCAAAAATGGTCCAAAAATGTCATAGTATAGTAAGGTTCAAAAATGGTCAAAAATGTCATAGTATAGTAAGGCGTCAAAAACATCAAAAAAATTGAAAGTATAGTAAGGTGTCAAAAACCATCAAAAATGTCATAGTATTCTAAGGTGTCAAAAATCATCAAAAACATAGTATAGTAAGGGCATCAAAAGACCATCAAAAAATGTCATAGTATAGTAAGAGTGTCAAAAAACATCAAAAAAAAGTCGTAGTATAGTAAGGTGTCAAAACCATCAAAAAATGTCATAGTATAGTAAGGCATCAAAAATGGTCAAAAAATGACATAGCATAGTGAGGCATCAAAAATTATTTAAAAAATGTCATAGTATACTAAGGTCGTCAAAAATGGTCATAGTATAGTAAGGCGTCAAAAATGGTTAAAAAATGTCATAGTATAGTAAGATGTCAAAAATGATTAAAAAATGTCATAGTATAGTAAGGCGTCAAAAATGGTCCAAAAAATGTCATAGTATAGTAAGGTGTCAAAAATGGTCCAAAAAATGTCATAGTATAGTAAGGGCGTCAAAAACCATCAAAAAAATTGAAAGTATAGTAAGGTGTCAAAAATGGTTAAAAAATGTCATAGTATAGTAAGGCATCAAAAAAAAAATGTCATAGTATAGTAAGATGTCAAAAATGGTTAAAAAATGTCATAGTATAGCTAAGGGTCAAAATGGTTAAAAAATGTCATAGTATAGTAAGATGTCAAAAATGGTTAAAAAATGTCATAGTATAGTAAGGCATCAAAAATGGTTAAAAAATGACATAGCATAGTGAGGCATCAAAAATTATTTAAAAATGTCATAGTATACTAAGGCGTCAAAAATGTCATAGTATAGTAAGGCGTCAAAATGGTTAAAAATGTCATAGTATAGTAAGATGTCAAAAATGATTAAAAAATGTCATAGTATAGTAAGGCATCAAAAATGGTCCAAAAATGTCATAGTATTGTATGGCATCAAAAATGGTCAAAAAAGTCATAGTAGTAAGGTGTCAAAAACCATCAGAAAATGTCATAGTATACGTCAAAATGTCATAGTATAGTAAGGCGTCAAAAATGGTCAAAAATGTCATAGTATAGTAAGGTGTCAAAAATGGTCCAAAAATGTCATAGTATAGTAAGGCGTCAAAACCATCAAAAAAATTGAAAGTATAGTAAGGTGTCAAAATGGTTAAAAAATGTCATAGTATAGTAAGGCATCAAAAATGGTCAAAAATGTCATAGTATACTAAGGCGTCAAAATGTCATAGTATAGTAAGGCGTCAAAAATGGTTAAAAAATGTCATAGTATAGTAAGATGTCAAAATGATTAAAAAATGTCATAGTATAGTAAGGCATCAAAAATGGTCAAAAATGTCATAGTATTGTATGGCATCAAAAAATGGTCAAAAAGTCATAGTATAGTAAGGTGTCAAAAACCATCAGAAAATGTCATAGTATACTAAGGCGTCAAAATGTCATAGTATAGTAAGGCGTCAAAAATGGTCCAAAATGTCATAGTATACTAAGGTGTCAAAAATGGTCCAAAAATGTCATAGTATAGTAAGGCGTCAAAAACCATCAAAAAAATTGAAAGTATAGTAAGGGTCAAAATGGTTAAAAAATGTCATAGTATAGTAAGGCATCAAAAATGGTCAAAAAATGTCATAGTATAGTAAGATGTCAAAAATGGTTAAAAAATGTCATAGTAATAAGGCGTCAAAAATGGTTAAAAAATGTCATAGTATAGTAAGATGTCAAAAATGGTTAAAAAATGTCATAGTATATAAGGTGTCAAAAATGGTCCAAAAATGTCATAGTATAGTAAGGTGTCAAAAATGGTCCAAAAATGTCATAGTATAGTAAGGCATCAAAAACCATCAAAAAAAGTGAAAGTATAGTAAGGTGTCAAAAATGGTTAAAAAATGTCATAGTATAGTAAGGCATCAAAAATGGTCAAAAAATGTCATAGTATAGTAAGGTGTCAAAATCATCAAAAAATGACATAGTATAGTAAGGCGTCAAAAATGTTCAAAAAATGTCATAGTACAGTTAGGTGTCAAAACCATCAAAAAATGTCATAGTATATAGTAAGGCATCAAAAACCATCAAAAAATGTCATAGTATAGTAAGGCATCAAAAATCATCAAAAAATGTCCTAGTATAGTAAGGCGTCAAAAATGGTTTAAAAATGTCATAGTATAGTAAGGTGTCAAAAATGGTTAAAAAATGTCATAGTATAGTCAGGTGTCAAAAATGCTCAAAAATGTCATAGTATAGTAAGGTGTCAAATATCATCATAAAATGACATAGTATAGTAAGGCATCAAAAATGGTCAAAAAATGTCATCGTATAGTAAGGCATCAAAATCATCAAAAAATGTCATAAGTATAGTAAGGGCGTCAAAAATGGTTAAAAAATGTCATAGTATAGTAAGGTGTCAAAAATGGTTAAAAAATGTCATAGTATAGTAAGGTGTCAAAAATGCTCAAAAAATGTCATAGTATAGTAAGGTGTCAAATATCAAAAAATGTCCTAGTATAGTAAGGGCGTCAAAAATGGTTAAAAATGTCATAGTATAGTAAGATGTCAAAAATGGTTAAAAAATGTCATAGTATAGTAAGGTGTCAAAAATCATCAAAAAATGTCATAGTATAGTAAGGCGTCAAAATGGTTAAAAAATGTCATAGTATAGTAAGGTGTCAAAAATGGTCCAAAAATGTCATAGTATAGTAAGGCGTCAAAAAACATCAAAAAAATTGAAAGTATAGTAAGGTGTCAAAAACCATCAAAAAATGTCATAGTATTCTAAGGTGTCAAAAATCATCAAAAAATGTCATAGTATAGTAAGGCATCAAAAATCATCAAAAAATGACATAGTATAGTAAGGCATCAAAAATCATCAAAAAATGTCATAGTATAGTAAGGTGTCAAAAACCATCAAAAAATGTCATAGTATAGTAAGGCATCAAAAATGGTCCAAAAATGTCATAGTATTGTATGGCATCAAAAATGGTCAAAAAAGTCATAGTATAGTAAGGTGTCAAAAACCATCAGAAAATGTCATAGTATACTAAGGCGTCAAAAATGTCATAGTATAGTAAGGCGTCAAAAATGGTCCAAAAATGTCATAGTATAGTAAGGTGTCAAAAATGGTCAAAAAAATGTCATAGTATACTAAGATGTCAAAAATGGTTAAAAAATGTCATAGTACACTAAGGCGTCAAAAATGGTTAAAAAATATCATAGTATAGTAAGATGTCAAAAATGGTTAAAAAATGTCATAGTATAGTAAGGCGTCAAAAATGGTTAAAAAATGTCATAGTATAGTAAGGTGTCAAAAATGGTCCAAAAATGTCATAGTATAGTAAGGTGTCAAAAATGGTCCAAAAATGTCATAGTATAGTAAGGGCATCAAAACCATCAAAAAAATTGAAAGTATAGTAACGGTGTCAAAAATGGTTAAAAATGTCATCAGTATAGTAAGGCATCAAAAATGGTCAAAAAATGTCATAGTATAGTAAGGTGTCAAAAATCATCAAAAAATGACATAGTATAGTAAGGCGTCAAACATGTCAAAAAATGTCATAGTACAGTAAGGTGTCAAAAACCATCAAAAAATGTCATAGTATAGTAAGGCATCAAAAATCATCAAAAATGTCATGGTATATAAGGCATCAAAAACAAAAATGTCATAGTATATGCATCATGGTCAAATGTCAAAATGGCATCAAAAGGTCAAAAAGTCATAGTATAGTAAGGTGTCAAAATGGTTAAAAATGTCATAGTAAGTATGCGTCAAAATGGTTAAAAAATGTCATAGTATAGTAAGGTGTCAAAAATGGTTAAAAAAATGTCATAGTATAGTAAGATGTAAAAAATACTCAAAAAATGTCATAGTATAGTAAGGTGTCAAATATCATCAGAAAATGACATAGTATAGTAAGGCATCAAAAATGGTCAAAAAAATGTCATCGTATAGTAAGGCATCAAAAATCATCAAAAATGTCATAGTATAGTAAGCGTCAAAAATGGTCCAAAAATGTCATAGTATAGTAAGGCGTCAAAAATGGTTAAAAAATGTCATAGTATAGTAAGATGTCAAAATGGTTAAAAAATGTCATAGTATAGTAAGGTGTCAAAAA